>NW_022165526.1:0-1649 GCF_008728515.1 Papio anubis | reverse complement strand
AAAAGTAGCCAAATAATCTAAATAGATCCTTTTTTAAAGAAGCCATTAATAATCATCAGGAAAATGCAAATCAAAACCAAAATGAGATAGCACCTCAAACACATGTTAGGGTAATGTTTATTAAAAATTCAAAACAAAACAAATTTTATCAATGATAAAGAGAAAAGGGACCTTGTACACTGTCACTGGGAATGCAAATTGGTAAAGTCATTAAGGAAAACAGCATGAAGATTCATCAAAACATTAAAAATAAAACTATCATATGATTCATGAATCCTACCTCTGGTTAAATATCTGAAGAACAGAAAATCACATATTGAAGAGATATCTTCACTCCTATGTTTCCTGAAGCATTATTCACAATAGACAAGATATGAAAACAACGTAAATGTCCATCAACACATAAATGAATAAAGAAAATATCATAAAGCTAGGCATGTGGCTTATGCCTACAATCCCTGTATTTTGGGAGGCTAAAGCAGGAGGATTGCTTGAGGCCAGGAGTTCAAGACCAGCCTGGGTAACATAGCAAGACCGTGTTCCTACAAATTAGCTTGGCATGGTGGTGCACCCCTGTAGTTCTAGCCACTTTTGAGGCTCAGGTGGGAGAATGATTTGAACCCAGGAGTTTGAGGTTTCAGTGAGCTATGATAATGCCACTGCACTCCAGCCTGGGAACAAAGATGGACAACTGTCTCCAACAATAACAAAAGAGAAATTAATATAAATATGTGCATACAGTATGAAGGCTATATTAATAATAATGTATAAGTAAATTATATTAATGAAGTAGATTTCAAATGTTCTCACCATACACCAAAAAAACCCTAGTAAGTATGAGAAGTAATTGACATGCTATTGAGCTTGATTTTGGTAATTTTACAATGTGTGTGTGTGTTTGTGTATCTGCGTGCATGTGTGTATATCTCAAAACATCATATTGTGCACCTTAAATATATAAAATTTTTGTCAATAATATGCCAATAGAGGTGGAAAAGTATCAAGTATAACCAAAACAGTATCTAGCCACATATAAATTTCATTTAAAACCCTTTAAAATAAATTCTAGATTAAATTTAAAATCCAAATTGACATAATTTTTTTTTAGTCAGGGAGGTTAAAATGAGCAAGCATGGCTTAAAAGCTAGAATTGCATATTTAGTTAAAGTATCATTCATAAACAGAGTAAGTAAAATATTTTCAAAAGTAAAAACATTGAGAGATTGGATTACCGAAAGAAGATTTTTTAAGAGTATACTTCAAAAAGAGAGAAACATTTTCTTGTACAAAGTTAACATACAAATAAAAGTGTTAAAGACTTGATATTGAAATGTCAATCTATGGTGGACATTGAACAGAAGAAACTACATAGTCCTTAGATGCCTCAGTTTCAGAAGCATAAAAATATAATAAAAGTGTAATTCCATGCATTTTATTTAAACTCAATAAGCTAAATTTGGGGATACTTGAACAATTTAACTATAGAATGAGTCTACTTTTTAGAAATATTTTTCATCACCAATACATTAAAAATTTGTAGCACTTTAATTCCATTTTCTGGAGAATATTAACTATTCTTCTATCAGAACTGATTTGTATCAATGGAACAAGAGTGGCATAGACATTGCCTACAAGGTTCTGGATGCTCA
>NW_022165525.1:0-1649 GCF_008728515.1 Papio anubis | reverse complement strand
AAGTTTAAGTCCAGAATTTGTTAGTTTCCTGCCTCAGTGATCTGTTTAATGCTGCCAGTGGGGTGCTGAAGTCTCCCACTGTTATGGGCAGCTGTCTAAGTATTTACATAGGCCAAGAAGAACTTGTTTCATGAATCTGAGTGCTCCAATGTTGGGTGTGTGTATATTTATGATAGGTGTCTTCTCATTGGATTTTACCCTTTATCATTCTGTAATGGCCTTCTTTATCCTTCTTAATTTTTATTGGTTTAAACTTTGTTTGATAGAAGAATAACTACTGCTTCTCTTTTTTTGTTTTCCATTTGCATGATAGATCTTTCTTCATCCCTTTACTTTGAGCCTATGAGTGTCATTACATATGAGGCAGGTCTCTTGAAAACAGGAGATGGTTGGGTCTTGTCTTTTTATCTGTCTTGCCACTCTGTCTTTTAAGTGGGGACAGTTAGCCCATTTACATTCAGAGTTAGTATTGATATTTTGATTCTGTCATCATGTTAGCTGGTTGTTGTATAGACTTGATTGGGTAGTTGCTTTATAGTGCCCGTGGGCTATGTGCTTAAGAGTGTTTTTTTAGTTGTAGGTGTTATTCTTTTGTTCCATGTTTAGCACTCCCTTAGAGACCTCTTATATAGCTGGTCCGGTTGAAACAAATTCTCTCAACATTTGCTTGTCTGAGAATGATTTTATTTCTCCTTCACTTATGAAGCTTAATTTGGCAGGATATGAAATTCCTAATTGGAATTTCTTTTCTTTTTTTTTTTTTTTTTTTTTGAGATGGAGTCTCACTCTGTCGCCCAGGCTGGAGTGCAGTGGCCGGATCTCAGCTCACTGCAAGCTCTGCCTCCTGGGTTTACGCCATTCTCCTGCCTCAGCCTCCCGAGTAGCTGGGACTACAGGCACCCGCCACCTCGCCCAGCTAGTTTTTTGTATTTTTTAGTAGAGATGGGGTTTCACCGGGTTAGCCAGGATGGTCTCGATCTCCTGACCTCGTGATCTGCCCGTCTCGGCCTCCCAAAGTGCTGGGATTACATGGAATTTCTTTTCTTTATTGACATTGAAAAGAGACCCCAATCTCTTCTCACTTGTAAGGTTTCTGCTGACATGTCTGCTACCAGTCTGATGAGCTTCCCTCTATGTATGACTTTACCCTTCTTTCTAGCTGCTTTTAAGATTTTTTCTTCTGAACAAAGGATAATATCCAGAATCTATGAAGAATTTAAAGAAATTTACAAGAAAAGAGCAAGCCCATCAAAAAGTGGGCAAAGGATATGAACAGACACTTCTCAAAAGAAGACATTTGTTCAGCCCACAAACATCAAAGCCACAATGAGATACCATCTCATGCCAGTTAGAATGACAATCATTAAGAAGTCAGGAAACAACAGATGCTGGAGAGGATGTGGAGAAATAGAAACACTTTTACACTGTTGGTGGGAGTGCAAATTAGTTCAACCATTGTGGAAGACAGTGTGGTGATTCCTCAAGGATCTAGAACCAGAAATACCATTTGACCCAGAAATCCCATTACTGGATATATACCCAAAGGACTGTAAATCTTTCTACTATAAAGACACATGCACATGTATGTTTATTGCAGCACTGTTCACAATAGCAAAGACTTGGAACCAACCCAAATGCCCATCAGTGAT
>NW_022165524.1:0-1649 GCF_008728515.1 Papio anubis | reverse complement strand
GCTATTCTCCTGCCTCAGCCTCCGGAGTAGCTGGGACTACAGGCGCCCGCCACCTCGCCCGGCTAGTTTTTTTGTATTTTTTAGTAGAGACGGGGTTTCACCGTGTTCGCCAGGATGGTCTCGATCTCCTGACCTCGTGATCCGCCCGTCTCGGCCTCCCAAAGTGCTGGGATTACAGGCTTGAGCCACCGCGCCCGGCCTTTCCAGCTTTATTTTTTAGTATGCAGATATAGAGATGAAGACGTAGAAGTGTTTTGTAGAAGAGCCGTTTACCTGGAAACCTATAGTGAAAATGCTTCATATGGTGCATTTTATTCTTCATTTTGTCTGGACATTTGAAGACCAAGAAAGAACATTATAAAATGGGCAGGGAAATGGTGGCTGTTAAGATACGGTATCAGTAGTTTGTTTTGTGGCTTCAAGTTTATAGTCTTTCATAATAGAATCGTATATCCATTGAACAATTTCAAAACCTCCATAGTTGACCCCAAGGCTTCTCAGGTAGGGCATATGAATTTGTTCTTTCTGAAAATGTGTCCCCCTCCTCTGTATAGCACTCATTCTCATTCCCTTTTTAGTGTCCTGGTGAAGACCTAGTTCTTTCCGGAGACAATTCCGCTTCAGAAGCACTTTACTTAAGAGGACTTGCCAGGCTGGACAATGCCCGTTGACTTGGGGCAGGCCCTAGGCCTGCTGCCATCACTGGCGAAGGCTGAGGGCTCCCAGTTCTCGGATTCAGATGCTGCCCTTCAAGAGGAACTCTCCAGCCCTGAGACCGCGCGCCAGCTTTTCAGGCAGTTCCGTTACCAGGTGATGTCTGGGCCTCATGAGACCCTGAAGCAGCTTCGGAAGCTCTGTTTCCAGTGGCTGCAGCCAGAGGTTCACACCAAAGAGCAGATCCTGGAGATCCTCATGTTGGAGCAGTTTCTGACCATCCTGCCCGGGGAGATCCAGATGTGGGTGCGGAAACAGTGTCCAGGAAGTGGAGAAGAGGCAGTGACCCTTGTGGAGAGCTTGAAGGGGGACCCGCAGAGACTGTGGCAATGGGTAAGCAGAGGGTATTATGATTGGCGAGTGAAACACAGGGCTCCTCTCTGGTCCCGTCAGGTGTGTGGTCTTTTTTCTTATGACACCAAGTGGGTGGAACTTTTCACACCAACGGCCAATTCTCTGATTCTCTAACACCAGTAGCGTGTCCTGCAGTTCGGTTTTGAAGCTAACTCTGGAGGTTCAGGGCCCAATCCAAGACTGCTCCTGTTCTCAGATGCCAGTCACAGGTCCCAGGGGCCACCTGAACTTCTGACAAATTGGCTATAAATTCGGAGATTCCCACAATCTTCTCTTCAAGTTCGATACTTAGTTAGAATGGCTTACAGAACTCAGGGAAGGATTTTACTTCCTGTTACTGACTTACTATAAAGGATACAACTCACTAACAGCCAGAGAGAAGAGCTGCATAGAGCAAGGTGTGGGGGAAAGGGCATGGAGCTTCCATTGCCTCTCCTGGCATGCTACGTTAGTTACCAGTACCTCCCTGAGGTCACCAACCTGGAAGCTTCCTGAACCCCATGGTTTAGGGATTTTTATGGAGGCTTCACTGCTTTGGCACACTTGACGTAGTCATTTGCATTGGTGATTGAGTATCTCCA
>NW_022165523.1:0-1649 GCF_008728515.1 Papio anubis | reverse complement strand
CCACCCTCTATCATGGACAGTGTGGCCCCGATAGCGCCTGAAACCACACCCTCCAAGCACCTACCTGCACCCCTCACTCCCCTGCCCCACCACCAACAGTGTAGCACCGGATACTGCCTCTAACCTATCCCCCTGCCACGGGCATTGCAACCCCACATGGTGCCAACAAGCCCCCGCCATGGGCAGAGCAGCCCTGGAGAGCATCCCCACTCCGCTGTGGGCAATGAAGTCTGAGGAGTCAGGACCCGACCAGTCCTCCCACCCCCATGCCGCTGGCAGTGTAACCACTATAGCGGCCCCAACCTGGCCTCTGTCGGGGGCCGTGCAGCACCCAATAGAGCCCCCAACCAGCCCTACTGCTGCCAGCAATACAGACAAGATAGTGACTCCAATCTGCCACCCCACACCGCCACCCCGCCCACACCCCCCCTTCGTCCCCCTGCTGCTGAGAGCAGTGCAGTCCCGACAGCACACCTGAAACTAGTGACGCCCGGAATAACACTAGTACGCCAATATAGTGACGTTTGAATAACACCCCAACCATTCCCCGCTTCGGACAGCCCCGGACAGCACACCTACCCCATCGCCTTTCTACGCTCTGGCCAGCTGCAGTGTCCATCGCTGTCACCAACCACAGCGAGGCGACCCAGTGAGGTGAGGGCCAGCGAGGCCAGCCACAGTCCCACAGGCTCTAGCCTCCAGCCTGTGGTAGGTGCCGCCTCCTCCTCCTTCCCTTCCTGTAGCCAGGCATGGAGCAGCTCTCACCACCAGCTGTCTATCCCCATGGCCGCCACACACCAAGCAGCGGAAAACCCTGGCGCCACAGGCTCCAGCTTTTAGTGTGGGAGCAGACCTGGCTTCTGCCTTCTCTAAACTGCGAGTGGAAGAAACACACGGAATAATAGCAGAGCCCACAATGGCCTAACTCCCATTAGTATGCCTTATATACTGAGGTTGTGCTGGCCCGGTTCCTGGACTTCATGTTCTGATTGGATGAGAGAAAACTGCTGTGCCTACTCTGATTGGACGTTATTGTCATGTTCTGATTGGATGAGAGCAAGTCTTAGACTAACCAATCAGAATGTGAAAATAAAGTCCAATCAGAGTAGGCCTAGCTTTTTCCTCTCATCCAATCAGAACATGTAGTTTATAATCTCGGTATATAAAGCATGTTACTTGGGGAGTCTCCCCATTCCAGCCTTGTCCCTGTCTGACTTTGTAGCTGCTCCGTTCCCAGCTTGGAGTAGGAGGTGCTGGCTGCGCAGGCTGGAGGCTGGAGCCTGTGGGGCTGTGGCTGTCCTCGCTGACTCGCCTCGCCGGCTTGCTTTGATCGCTGCAGTTGGTGGCAGCCGCGGACACTGCAGCTGGCCAGAGCATAGAAAGGCGTCAGAGTAAGTGCGCTATCCAGGGCTGCATTGCCCGTGGCCTGGGACGGTTTGGGGGCCCTATCTCCTCAGGTGTCACTGCCCGCCTTGAGTGGCTAGTTGGGTGTGCTATCTGGGGCTGTGCTGCCAGATAGCTTACAACCATTATTGCTTCTATGAAGTGATAGATTAATCCGATGTGATATAAGGAGTTCAGTGGTGTGTTTGGAATTTTGTATATGGTTGGTGTTGAGCTGGAACGCTTGCGTAATTGATGGCTGCTTT
>NW_022165522.1:0-1650 GCF_008728515.1 Papio anubis | reverse complement strand
TTTCAACTTACAACGGGTTCATCCAGAGGCAGCCCATCTTGGGCCAAACAATGCACTGAGTGTGACTAGTTCACACCTTCACAAGGTTGAAAAAAAAATCACAAATGTAATCATTGGGAGCCAGGGACCATCTGTATTGGGGCTCCTGTCTTCAGAGACAACAGAAACCTCTTCTTAGACAAGAATCACAATTTATAATCCTCAAAATGTTAAACTTAGTTTAACAATCTAGAGGTTCAAACAAAGCCAAAGTAGGCCCACAAGGCCGTTTGTGCCATTCACTAAGACACACGACTCTGTAATAACCCTCACCACAGCCCCTCAGGGTGGGTCCCAGAGGCGGCTGAGGCTTGTGGCTACGGACACTAACGAAACCAAAATCAGAGTACGCAGGTGCAGTCAAGTCATATGACTTCTCCACTAGCATATGCACAAATGTTCATCAACAAATCTGATCTTTGCTTTATCTCCCTCCCATGACCTAAAAAGGAGTCCACCACACACACCCACACACACACACACCACTTCAAAAACATAATTAGTACTTGCATTCAATTCTGGGCATTCGGAATAGACCTAATGGGTGATTAAATCTCTCCTCCAACCCATTGCTTAGTCTTCTTAGAGGATGAAGGATTTTGCATAACACAAGTCAACATATAAAAGATCTGCTATAGAAACAGATTTTCAAGTGGTCCTCATTATAGTGATTCAACTAATATACAAAGGACCCAACACACAGCACAGTGTATATTAGAAGAATGATTAATTTGTTCCCCTAAAAATCCTAATATCTACACAGAAAAAATACCCAATACACATTTTATCATTCTTTACCAGTATAGTCATACAAAGGAGTATCACAAAAGCAAAAGAACACATTTGGTTTGACTCACAGTTCTAAGTTTAATATAAAATTGCTAAAACCACCAAGACAAACATGACTATGAAATATTTAACGATCTTCACCTAAATTCAAGTCACCATTCAACCACCAATACCTCTGCTCTACTTACAGGAACTTTCCAAAAGCAAATTCTGGAATTAACAGGACAAAATTTTCTGGTGATAGAAATTAGGAAGAAATTGGTTGAAGGCGGTTCCTTGGCTGTCAAACTTTTTCTCAATAATATTTTGTAAAATAAAAGCATCAAACAGATCTTTACATTAACTTACAATCTATCAAGCAATACTGGAGCAAGCTTTAAATATTAGCCACATTCTGTCAGGACCGACTAACATAAAATCAGTATCAGTCTCATGTCTTGCAGCATCCACAGCTCATCTTCTTAAAACCACTTAAGATTTCATAATTAACTCAATTAAACAAGGTAAGTCATCTCCTTGATCTTTGACATGAAGGGGTCATTTTCCCCCAAAATAGTACCTCTTTCCTTGACATGATTTAATCTGTGGTTAGAGTATTTAACTGGATTTCTTTCCTTCTTAGAAAATAAAAGGCCGGGCGCGGTGGCTCAAGCCTGTAATCCCAGCACTTTGGGAGGCCGAGATGGGCGGATCACAAGGTCAGGAGATCGAGACCATCCTGGCTAACACGGCGAAACCCCGTCTCTACTAAAAACACAAAAAATTAGCCGGGCGAGGTGGCGGCGCCTGTGGTCCCAGCTACTCGGGAGGCTGAGGCAGGAG
>NW_022165521.1:0-54605 GCF_008728515.1 Papio anubis | reverse complement strand
CATGTCCTCTTGGAAAGGAAGAAAAAGACAAGCTCAAAAGGACACAGGCCCCCAAGAGTGAGGTATTAAGATGAGCAGCAGTTGGAGACAGCCTGGCGTGGGAGGCATGACCATCCCGGCACAAACTCTGAGGAGCTAAGAGGGTGTTGCTGTTGCTGTTCCTCCTGGAAGGTCCTGATAATGAGTCTATCATAGTGTGGTGCTCCTGGGCTCTTTGTTTGACTCATTACAGCTTTCTTAACAACTCATTCCAACCCTCAAAAAAATTTCTTTTTTTTTTGAGACAGGGTCTCAGTCTGTTGCCCAGGCTGGAGTGTCTCACTCTGTTGCCCAGGCTGGATTGCAGTGGTGCAATCTCAGCTCGCTGCAGCCGCAACATTCCAGGCTCAAGCAATCCTCCCACCTCAGCCTCCCTGATAGCTTGGACCATGGGTGTGTGCCACCATGCCCAGCTAATTTTTTGTATGTTTTTGTATAGACGGGATTTCACCATGTTGCCCAGTCTAGTCTCAAACTCCTGCAACCCATTCCAACCTTAATCAAAGTTGTTTCAACAGAATTGATATAACCCCTAAACTTAAAAGGCAGACGTGTGATCCAGGTTGGTTGAATAAAACTCCTACACTTTTGGAAACAGCATGATGGTTTTTCCTTAGAAGGAATGATTTGTTGACTCCATAAACTTTAAGCTGGCACTGATTGTCTACCCAGCACACTGGAGTTCTTTGAGCGTGGATCCAGTGAAAACGAGGCAGAGTGAAAAGACAGAGCAGCGGATGGAGAGATCAGGGGCATCATTTGACCTTTCATACACATCTGTGTCTGAAACCGAATTCTTCCTTGAGGTTCCTAGAATTTGGATCTTTATTTTATTAGATTGGCCAGGCACGGTGGCTCAAGCCTATAATCCCAGCACTTTGGGAGGCCAAGGTGGGTGGGTCACGAGGTCAGCAGATCAAGACCATCCTGGCCAACATGGAGAAACACCATCTCTACTAAAAATACAAAAATTAGCTGGGCGTGGTGGCGGGTGCCTGGAATCCCAACCTCGGGAGGCTGAGGCAAGAGAATTGCTTGAACCTGGGAGGCAGAGTTTGCAGTGAGCAGAAGTCCCGCTACTGCACTCCAGCCCTGGGTGACAGAGTGGGACTCCACCTCAAAAACAAAACAAAAACAAAAAACAAAACAAAAATCCGAAAATCATGTTACCAAGTATTTATTTGGGATGAGGACAGCAAATTGAGGACCTTAAATTCTATACCTTCTACAAGGTATAGAAATAAAGACTGCACAATGCTCAAAGCATATTACGAACTCTTTTTCTTTGAGTCTACCGAAACTTAGTAGCAGCAGATTGGGAGGCGTTCACCATGGATGAAGCAGGTCCCACCAAGATGTTCTCAAAAAG
Source organism: Papio anubis (assembly GCF_008728515.1). Classification (NCBI taxonomy): domain Eukaryota; kingdom Metazoa; phylum Chordata; class Mammalia; order Primates; family Cercopithecidae; genus Papio; species Papio anubis. The sequence continues at coordinate 53,197 of NW_022165521.1, read as the reverse complement.
GCGGTAAGGTACTCTGCAATGGCAGATCAAGCCCTTCGTTGAGCCTGGGAACCAGAGAGAGAGCATCAGAAATTCAGTATGGGGTCCACAGTGGATGGTAAGGAATCTTGGAGAAGTCACATGTTGACTGATGAGTGATGTTGGCTGTATTGCAGCCAGTAGAAACAATCTCAGTCAATAGGAATAAATACACAGAGCAGTGCTGGTCACACAGGACTCGAGACTCATTCTCCTTAGCTTCCTTTTTGCCCTCTGCTTTATCCACACACACTTGAACACCTCTTAGGCTCCTCTCAGGTTCTAAAACCTCCTACATAGACCACGATTGAAATATTTTCTATATGCCAAAGCTTATTGTCTGGATCAGAAGGAACTAGGTAGCATCTCCTTATATCTTAAACCTAGTGAATTTCAGTCATATCTTGGAATCATGTTTTGGAAAAGAAAATCTCTAAGATTTATTTGGATCTCTATCCCATTTAGACATGGAAACAACCAGGACCAGAGATGTTAGTAAAACCACCTAAGTGACATGTACCACTGAGACCCAATTCCAGAGCCTGTCTCCCGTCCTTCCCTAGTCTGTAGCTCTGCATGCTGGTGTCTTTCACCTGGAACCTGAAGAGAGGAGCTGTCATCTCCTGAAAAGTAAATGACCACATCTTGGTCGTTTGCTGGAGGCTGCTCCTGGGCTGGCATCTCATCAGTTCTTGCCTGGAGCGGCTCTGTCCAGGCCTGGAGGTCCACAGGAGAATGGCAGAGAGGAGGGTGAGGCGAACGGCAGAGAGGAGCCTCGCTTTAGGGGTGAGTGGTGGTTCCAGAGCAGTGGGGTCGCTGCCCCTCTGAGGAACAGTGAGTTCCTGATCTGTAGCAGGCCCTGCAATTCCACCGTTGGAGGAAGGGCACTGGACTCATCCCAGCAGAGGAAGAAATTCGGGCCGTTTGGGGAACTGGGCCCTAGATGATGGTTTTAGGTTCTAGGGCATCGGTAGGTGCCTGAAGGGCTCAGTGGATGTGGATGTAGAGGCAAAATGAGGAGGGGTGTGTGTGCACGTGGGGAAGGTCTGGTGGTTTTGGGAAACGTCCAGTGTCCTGCAGAAGTCAAACCTGGACCAGCCTCCTGCACAAAGAACACTCCAATCCATAGGCATTTCCTCAGTAACACATGAGAGAGCTGTTATGGGGAGAGCTGGTTAGATTTGCATGTGGTGTTGTTACACACAGGTCTCCCAAGTCCATAGTTTTTGCATAGCTTGTAGGGCATCCTCATGGTGTGACCTAGGCCCTATGGTTTCCTTGTACTAGAGGGTGTAGCTAATGGGGTCACCTGAAGACAAATGGTGTTCCCAGCAAAATACCACTCTATGAAGTCACCTGCAGCATATTCAACAGGCATGAGCTAAGAGAGTAGCAGCAAAGCGGTCCAGGTACTGGATGCAGAAGCCAGCACCATGTCCTGGGGGTGGGGCGAGGTCCTACCCTGTAGCAGTGGGAGAGGCTGGTTTAGTGGTGACCTCTACTATCAGGTGGGATTTCTTGGAGTCCCCTGGTTCTGGTGAGGCTGTGGTTTTCTTGACAGCCCCTTGGGTTTGGGAGCACTGTGGTCTGAGTTGTAGCCATCACTGACCCCCACCCAGTAGATTTTTCTAGGAATTTCTATAAGTGTAGACTTCCAGTGTAGACATGGTGGAAACTGTTCTCTCATACACATGCATTTGAATTTCAGAGTATTGAAGTGAGCTTGCACTGGAGTTGGAGCTGACTCTCCATGAGGTTGACACCATCAGGCTGGGTAAATATTCTGGGAAGCTGTCGTGGGGGTGCAGGTGTGGGTGTGAGAGGAGAGGCCTCTAGGAGGCAGCAAGGATATTTGCACAGCTGGGGAGCTGTCTGGTGGCCCCAGCAGACACAGTGTGTGGACAGCAGGCAGGGCCCTGGAACATGGTTTTGACCTGGTAGGGAAGGGCAGTCGTGGAACATAGCGTGTGTGTGATCATGGGACAGGGGAGGCTGCGTGAGGGTGAACTCTGAGGACCCTCCACCTCCCAGGTTCTCAGAGCACCGCCCTGTCCCTCCCCTCAGCCCTTGTCCACCGTCCTGAAGGGAGGGTCCTGGTGCTGCCTGTGCCACACAGCGACTCCCAGGCCTGCAGATCCAGCTGGGACAGGCAGGAGCTCTGAGTCCCTGCCCTTTGTCCACCTTTCCCAGTCACCTCCTGCAAGCTGTCTATGTGTCTGCGGTTGGCGTCTGCAGCAATTTTCCAAAACCTGTGAGGAATAACTCCCTTGTGCTGTTTTAAAATGTGTCCCTAAATCATTGACTCTCTCACAGAAAAGGAGGTGACTTGTCTCCTGTTCAATCGAGACTAGGTACCATCTTGATAACTGAATGCACTGACTTGGTGCCATGCTGTTGTTTTTCTGGGATCGGGCCTGATGAACTGGTATCTTTCACTTCCCCTCTCTATTGGATGGTTACTTTATAACCTGAATGTTTTTGTCCTTCTGAAAATCATACGTTAAAATCTTGAATCATTAGTTGATAGTGTAAGAGGTGCAGAACTTTTGGGAGGTAAGAAGATCCAGGAGGGCACATGCTTTATAAGTAGCACTAACACCTTACAGAAGATGCCCCGGAAACCCTCTCTGGTGAGAGGAGGGTTCACTAGGTGAGAATACAGTGAGAAGATGCCGTCTATGAATCTGAAGGCAGTTCTCATGACACAAATCTCCTGGCACGTTGATTTGGACGTATCAGTCCGTGAAAAATGTTCTATTTTTATAGCTGTAGTTTATGGTATTATTTTGCTAGCAGCAGACACACTAAAACTGGTGACACAGACCCAGGCATCGTGCTTGGAGGAAGCCTGAGCGTTGCACAGGGGAGGGAACTGAGCCCACCTACAAGGACTGGCTAGAGAATGCAAAACAACCTGTTTTCCTGGGGAAAAAAAAACCCTCTGATTTGCGGTGTTTTAAAATTTCTGTTCTTAAAATTCTCCCAGCTATGGATGATTTAACAATAATTTCACAAAAACTCCTCTCTCATGAGCCAGCATGATCCGACCCCAGCACATCACACAGTCCCTTCCTCAGTCTTTCCGGAGCTGTCAGCTGAGCCAGCACCGCCTGCCCCCGTGCAGGAGTGTCTCAGCCCTGAGGTCTTCAGATCCCAGCAGAACCTCTTCTCTGATGCACCTGGAGGGAGCCAGGCTCCAATTGCAAATGTGTGAGTGAAGACCTGATCATACTGTTTCCATTCTCTAAATTTTGTGGTGGCTTTTTATAAAGCAGCAGGTGAACAGGGAGAGAAGTTCTCATTGTCATGGAGAGCAGTTGGACTTGAGCACTTTTTGCATGTCAACTTTAGTTCTTCTCTAAAATATTGATGGATCTTCCCAGTTTGTTTTCAAAGTGTGACCCAGAGACCATCATGGTGGGGGAATGGGATTGTGGACTTTTTCCAGTGACTCACCGATCCCCTGTCAACTGTTCCTAGTTTAAATTCTTCCTTGGGGAGCAGGGGCAGTATGGGACCCAGGTGTGGTGCCAACCTCCGCCCCAAGTGACAGATTCAGAGTCGGCCATGGGACTTGGGCGTTGGCTGGAACAATGGGAAGGAAGTAGGGATTTTCTCCAGGAGATCAGCTACGAAGGTCACAGAGAGATGACCATGATTCACATGGCTGTCACCTGCGGAGAGAGCCCAAAGTAAGACCAAGAGAAATAAATGGGAAGACAACAATGTGACTCATGCTTTGAGTCCTTAAATCAAGCATTTCCTGAAGCCAGAATTCCCCCTCCATTCCAAGATATAGGAGTCAAAATGTTAACTCAGCTTGTCACGGTTTGACGATTGAATTCAAGACCCCACTAAGATGTCTGAAAAACTTCAAAAATACCAAACTCAGATAACCTGAGAGGCAAAGATGGTGCAGTGCACAAGGACAGGAGATGAGAGCAGATCATAGCAGATGATAGGTGTCCCAGGGGCAGCTTGGGCATCAGGCTCCCTGGCGATTCCCATGCACAGCCCCGGGGGAGAAGAGCCTTGTTGATGTTGATCAGCAGGGAAGGAGAGAGGCTGGAAGGACAGCGGGTGAGTCAGGGATGGGGAGCTTCATAGTTGATGTTCAGAAATGGAGGAATTCCAGGTGGTGGCAGGAGTCAGTGGGTGGCCATGGGTGGAGGCCTGGGACAAAGAGGAAGGGGGGTCACTGTCATCCAGGAGGACAAAGCACTGAGAGGTTGGGAGGGTGATCTGCCAGGAAATATTAGAGGAAGTCTGACCGTTAGTTTTTATTTTTATGAGTTATTCAGCTTTTAGTGGCAAAGGAAGAAATACAGAACTTCAGAAAAGGAAACGAGTACTTTTCTCATCTCTTACCTTCTGGTTTTGTTTGTAAGCAGAGTTCAGAACAAACAGAGATACAGAAAAAACAACTCTATACTTTTCTTGTAAAAGAAAAATTTCAGCAAGACTTCCGAGAAATGTCAAGGAAACATTTATTGAAGACTGTTCAAATAGGAGTCAAAACGCTGTAATAGGAAGAGCCCTTGGACTCAACTTACCTCAAACCAAAGGCAGGAGAATTTAAGCCTTGGGGGGAGCTAGCAGGATAGTTCTGGAGGTCGTTAGGAGGGAAGTTGGCTAGTGTGATTAGGCCATCTGTGTTTGCTCATTTGTGCTTGTTGGAGTAAGGCTCCTATCCTCCCACAGAGACAGGGCTGCTGCCCTCTTGGGTAATTACATTTATAGGGATGAGGCATCTGACTTATTCGTTATTCATTGTTCCAGCACACGAGTGGTTCAAGGTAGAAAATCTCTTGTATGTCATCAGTGAACGTAGAATGTTCATGCATCCCAGTGAACAGTTCTGGGTGTTACTTGAGGCCGAGCAAGTGGCCCTGGTTGTTCGGAGACCCTCATACCTGTCCCTGAATTCTCTGTCCCTAGAGTTTGCAGCTGTCATTGCTCACCCTAGACTGCAGTAGCGGAAGCCACATGTCGTGCTCCCAGTGTGCCTTCATCCACACAGAGGAGCAGGGATGCTCCATCCTCGTCTGATACTTTCCCTTGGATTGATGGATGCTTGTCAGCACATCAGCCTGAATTCGACTCCATCCTTCTCTCTGGCAACATCTATTCCTCTAAATTCAGTGAAGGTCGACCTGACCTTGCGTATTTCTTGCCCTGATATTATTCTCTCCGCCGAACATTGTACTCTACCCCTTCTTTTAATCTACCCACATTTTAAATACCTCTGTGTTTCACCATGAAGTCTTTTCCTGCATTCAAAACCAAAATAGTCTATTTCTTTCTTCTAAACTCCTATTGCTTCATGAAGCCACATTTTTCCAAGGATATTTTTTCTATATTTCAGCCTTCAATGTTTTTAACTGGCTTTTTTCCCCCCCCATGCTGTCAGAGGAACTTGATATGTGGACTTCATTGCTGCTGTAGTTTTCATTTTCTCCTATGCAGTTTGGTAATAATCATCTAATTTTATGTCATTATGTGATTTTGAATATAATTAATTTTATCATAATTAATTTCTTGATCTCTTACTATGTGCTAGGCAGTCATCTGAACACTGTGGGCCAGTAATGAGCAAAACATGTAACTTCCCTTCTAGAGTAGAGAGGGAAATGTTACAGAGAGTAAGTGAATATACAGAATTTGAGACCGTTACAATTCTACGGTTAAAAACAAAGAGAACAAGTGGGATGGAGATTGCTCAGGAAAGTGCTGCAATTTAAAATTGAGAAATCAGGAAAGATGTCAGTGACAAAGTGAAATTTTAGGAGAGACCCCAGGTCTGGGAAATGAGCCAGGTGTCCTTCTGGGTGAAATGCAGATGCCCTCTGGGTGGAGTCAGCGTGGCCCAGCCCACAATTTGGAACAATATGGAACGTTAGTTCAGGGACCTCAGGACTTTGAAGTAGGGGCGGTTACTAGAAACCAAGGGAGGCTCCTGGCCTTCAAAATCTGAAGTTCTGTGTGTTTCTTTCACCATCTAAATAAGGGGAAGGGTGGGATTATTTGTCTGTCAGAATGCCTGTGTCGTCCCTGGGATCTGTGTTGGGTTCCCCAGCCATGCAGTGTTTCAGTGAGGTGCCTGGACACCTGAACCGCCTCTTCAGACAGACAGAGCCTCAGTCTGGGGCTGAGACCTCCTGTGAATCCTTCATGGGTGACGTGGGAAACACCTGCCCCTCTCCTGGCCTGGGTATCATTTATGATTGGTGTTGGTGGTCACAGCAGTGTCTGGCCCTTGAGATGTTTTGGTCAAGAATGGTGAAAACCCACTTGAAATGCTGTCCCTTTCTTTGAAGTCTGCAATCTCTGTCCCACTAAACTCTTTGTGTCATTTTACCAGTGACCACCTAAGAGTAGCGGTTTGAATACAGGTTTTGTTATGTTCTGTTTCTAATTTCATTTGTTTCAAGCAATCTTTGAATTTCCTTCTCATCTTTTATTGACCCATTGGTCATTCAGGAACATGTTGTTTAATTCCATATGTCTGTACAGTTACCAAAGTTCCTCTTATCATTGATTGCAAATTGTATTCCACTGTGGTCAGAATACTTGATATAATTTTGATATACTTGCTACAGTTTTGGCTCAAAAATTTGTTGAGAGTTGTTTTGTGGACTAACATACGATCTGTTCTGGAGAATGTTCCATGTACTGTGAGAAGAATAGTCTCTGCATCAGTACGATGAAATATTCTGTAAATGTCAGTTAGGTCCATTTGCCAGAGTGTAGTTTAACTCTGATGTTTGGTTTTGTTAATTTTCTGTTGAAATGATCAGTTCTTTACTGAAAGTGAGTTGTTGGAGTTTTCTACTGTTATTTTATTGCAGCTTATCTCTTTAGATCCATTAATATTTGCATTTGAAAGCTCTTTAAATTTGTATAACCTTTTGCTAAATTGACCACTATATCACTATGTAATGACATTGTTTGCTTCTTTTTGTAATTTTTGTCTCGAATTCTATTTTGTCTGATAGAAATATGGCTACAATTTGTTTCCTCTCTTTTGGTTTCCATTTGTTGGAAGATTCTTTTTTTCATTCCTTCTTCACTTTCAATCTATATGTGTCTATAGATGAAGTGCACTTTTTCTTGTAGGGAGCATATAGTTGGATCTTGATTTTCAATCCATTCACCCAACGTATGTCTATAAACTGAAGAATTTAATTTATATTTGATGTTATTATTGATAGGTAATATCTTACTATTGCCATTTTGTTTCTTGTTTTCTGGTTGTTTTGTAACTCATTTCTTCTTTTTCTTTCTCTTTATTACTTTCCTCCTTAGTGGCATGATTTTCTGGTAGTTCTTTCAATTCTTGCTTTTTAAAAAGTGTATACGTGACCGGGCACGGTGGTTCACGCTTGTAATCCCAGCACTTTGGGAGACCGAGGTGGATGGATCATGAGGTCAGGAGATTGAGACCATCCTGCTTAACACTGTGATACTTTGTCTCTACTAAAACTACAAAAGTTAGCCAGGGGTGGTGGCGGACACCTGTAGTTCCAGCTACTTGGGAGGCTGAGGCAGAAGAATGGCCAGAACTGGGGAGCTGGAGCTTGCAGTGAGCTGAGATCATGCCACTGCACTCCAGCCTGGATGACAGAGTGAGACTCTGTCTCAAAACCAAAAAAAAGTATATACATTATAGGTTTTTGCTCTGGGGTTACTATGAAGATTATAAAATGTTTATAAGAAGTTATTTTGAACAAATGACAACTTAACTTTGATCACAAAGAAAGTAGAAGAAACTAACAAAGAGAGAAAAACCTAAAAAACTCTATACTTTAACTCTGTCCCCTTCAACATTTAGACTTTTTTTGGTCTCAATGTATGTCTTTTTATATTGCCTATCTCTTAACAAATTGTTTTACTATTTTCGATAGATTTGCCTTTAAGTATTCATACTAGAGATATGAGAGATCTACGTACCACAATTATAGTATTAGAATATTCTAAAATTGTCTGTGTACTTACTTTTACCAATTAGTTTTATACCTTCAGATGTTTTCTTATGGCATGTTGGCACCCTTTTCTTAAAGACTAAAGAATTTCCTTCTATAGTTTTGTATTAAGACAAACAGGTCTGGTAATGAATTTTCTTAGTTTTTGTTTGTCAGGCACAACTTTATTTCTACTCAGTTTTTGGAAGATAGCTTTGCTGGGTACAGTATTATTGGTGGGAAGATCTTTTCCTCAACCTACCCCTCTGCACTTTGAGCATATCATCACTCTCCTTGTTGGTCTGTAGGATTTCCAGTAAGAAGTTTGTAGCCAGAAGAATTGGAGCCCCTTTATGTGTAATTTGCTCGTTTCTTCTTGCTGCTTTTAGAATCCTCTCTTTGTCCTTTGAGAGTTTAATGACTACATGCCTTATGATAGTCTTCTTTGTGTTGAATCTGTTTGATGATCTTTGACCTTCCTGTACCTAGATATTTATATCTTCCTCTACATTTGGAAAGTTTTCTTTCTCATTATTTATTTAAGTTTTGTAGCCCTTGCCCTCTCTCAGCTCCCTTTTGAAGGTCAATGACTTTTAGATTTGCTCTTTTGAGGTACTTTCTATATTTAATTGGTATTCTTCATTCTTTTTCCCTTTCTTTCTGCTCTTACTTTGTATTTCAAATAATCTGCATTGAGCTTACTGAATTTTTTTTTTTGTGTGTGTAGGTATTTTGTAATTTATTTATTTATTTATTTATTTTAAAATTTATTTATTGTTATTATACTTTAAGTTGTAGGGTACATGTGCATAACGTGCAGGTTTGTTACATATGTATACTTGTGCCATGTTGGTGTGCTGCACCCATCAACTCGTCATTTACATCAGGTATAACTCCCAATGCAATCCCTCCCCCCTCCCCCCTCCCCATGATAGGCCCCGGTGTGTGATGTTCCCCTTCCCATGTCCAAGTGATCTCATTGTTCAGTTCCACCTATGAGTGAGAACATGCGGTGTTTGGTTTTCTGTTCTTGTGATAGTTTGCTAAGAATGATGGTTTCCAGCTGCATCCATGTCCCTTCAAAGGACACAAACTCATCCTTTTTAATGGCTGCATAGTATTCCATGGTGTATATGTGCCACATTTTCTTAATCCAATCTGTCACTGATGGACATTTGGGTTGATTCCAAGTCTTTGCTATTGTGAATAGTGCTGCAATAAACATACGTGTGCATGTGTCTTTATAGCAGCATAATTTATAATCCTTTGGGTATATACCCAGTAATGGGATGGCTGGGTCATACTTGATCAATTCTGTTATTGAGAGTCTGATAGTTTTCTGCCAGGGAGCTTATTTCTCAGTTCCAGGATTTCTGTTTGATTTTTAGAAAAACTATTTTGATCTCCTTGCTAAATTTTTCTGATACATTTCTGAATTACTTTTCTGTGTCATCACAAAGTTTGCTGAGTTTCCTAAAAACTGCTGTTTTGAAATATTGAACATTGCCATGTTCTTAGGGTTGGTCACTGGCTCCTTTGTCCATCGGGAGAGGTCTTCATTTTCTGTTTACTATTGTTTCTTATGCAACATCAGGTGTACCGAAGATGAAAGGATGGGTTTCCATGTACCAGGCCTCCATTTCTTCACCTCTCAAATCTAGATAATTGTCTCTTTCCTACCTCATGTGTAGTAGGGAAAGGAATTGGTGTGATGCCTAACACAATGGCAGCAATGACTGGATATTAACCAATATTGCCATATTTCCTTGATCCTAAGATGGTAGCTGTCATATATATATATAGTTTCCATAACTGAATACCTAAGACTGGGTAACTTACAAAGAAAATACACTTTTTTCTTACAACTCTGAAGGCTGGTAAGTCTGAGGTTTAGAGGCTGCATCTGGTGAGGGCCTTCTTGCTGATAAGGAGTCTCTGCAGTCCTCAGTGGTACAGGGCATCACATGGTGAGTCTGGACACACTGAGAGGAACTGGCTTTTACAACAGACTCACAGCAGACTCACTCTTGTGACAATCTACTAACATGTTAGTTCATGAATGGGTTAATCCATTCGGGAGCATAGAGCCCTCAAGACCCCAGCACCTCTTAAAGACCCCACATTTTAATAGTGTTATATTGAGGATTCAGTTTCAACATGAACTTTTGGAGGACATACTCAAATTATAGTAATACCAATTACATAATTATATAAGTTTATCAAAGTAAATACAAGCAAAACCACTATCAGATGACTTTTACACATAGATGTAAGATGGATCAAAAGCTTCAGAAGCAAGGCTGGGTGTGGGGGCTCAAACGTGTAATCCCAGCAGTTTGGGAGGCCAAGGTGAGTGCATCACCTGAGATTGGGAGTTTGCTACCAGCCTGGACAACATGGTGAAACCCTGTTACTGCTACAAGTATAAAAAATTAGCTGGGCGTGGTGGCATATGCCTGTAGTACCAGCTACTTGGGAGGCCAAGGCATGAGAATCGCTTAAACCTGAGAGGCAGAGGTTGGAGTTGGCTGAGATCACAGCACTCTACTCCAGCCTGGGTAACAGAGTGAGAGTCTGTCTTGTAAAGAAAAAACAACAAAAAGACAATTTCAAGCATTTAATCTATGAAAAACATGATATAGAATATGATAGAACTAAGATATTGTTGAAGTCCTTCTAAAGAACTGGAGCAAGACTGAAATACAGAGACTTAGAAGATTGCTCAGTAAACCTGAAGGACCAGTGTGATGGTTAATTTTATGTGTCAACTTCATTGGTTTGCAGTGGACCAGATATTTGGTCATACATGATTCTGGGTATTTATGTAAGGGTGTCTTATTGGATGTGATTAAGATTTAAGTTGGTGGACTTTCCGTGAAGTAGATTGTCTTGTTTAATGTCGGTGGTCCTCATCCAATCCGCTGAAGGCTTGAAAAGGGAAAAGGTTGACCTTCCCTGGGCAAGAGAGAATTCTGCCAGCAGACAGGCTCCAGACTTGAACTGCAAGTTTGACTCTTCCCTGGGCCTCCAGTATGATGGCCCATCCTGGAGATTTTTGATTTGCTAGCTCCTTAGTCACATGAGGCATTTACTTGAAAACAATCTCTCTATACACACACATTATTTTGGTTCTGTTTCTCTGGAGATCCCTGACCAAGACAAAAAGTTTAGGTAGACACTTGATTTGTGTGGTCACCTGAATTTTCTGCATCAGAGAACAGGAAGATCTGCAGTTAGACTGACTGGGGTTGGGACATGAGAATGAGGATGTGTGGGATGCAAATATGAGGAGAGACAGGGTTTGCATATCTTTCTTGCTTATATATGCAGGACATGGTTGAAATGAGAGTCAAGTGCCTTTTATCACACATTTTTGTTTAGGTCCATGCTGAGCCAAAAATTTCCATTAACAGTTAGAAAAACCCTCCCATTGCCTGAAGGAAGGGTGAAGAACATCTTCTGTTTATCTTGGTTTTTGCATAACCTGCTCTCCTCCTGACCAGAGACTTGATGCTCAATGTAATAGCTTTGGGCCTGAGGAAACATTTATTTTGTTTCTTACTGTAAGTTTTACTCACAGTAGAGAGTAGGGTATTCTTCCCCATGACCTTGGAGTCCTACTCCTTGGAAGTTATTCATATCCCCTGATCACTGTGCTAACATAAGACAAGAGTCTTAGCTTCAAGGGAAAATGGGACGTTGAAGAGATCTGCCTGGAAAACCTAGAGTTGTTTATACTGTAGCTGCTCTGAATGGAGCAGTGGAGCCTCTAACAAACCCCCACTTTGTAGCTGATGTTTACATAAAGGCTGATGAGGAACAGGAGATACTATTCAAGATTCTTATAAAAACAGAACCCCTTGACCCAGCACAGTGACTCATGCCTGTAATCCCAGGACACTGGGAGGCTGAGGTGGGGACATCATTCAAGGTTAGGAGTTCGACACCAGCCTGGCCAATATGGTGAAACCCCATCTCTAATAAAAATACGAAAATGAGCTGGGCGCATTGGCACTTGCCTGTAATCCTAGCTACTCGGGAGGGTGAGGCAGAAGAATCACTTGAACCTGGGAAGTGGAGGTTGCGGTGATCCAAGATCGTGCCACTGCACTCCAGCCTGGGTGACAGAGGAAGACTCCATCTCAAACAAAACAAAACAAAACAAAACAAAACACCCAAAACACAAAAAGCAGAACACATCAGAAAGGGCAGAGACCAAACAACCAGTCAGTTTTGGCTGTGAGTAAAGCAGTTAAATAGAGGAGCATCACGGTGACTTTTAGGCAACCAAGTGATACTTGGAAAATCCTTCCCTTTCACCTATACGTCAACCTGACCTAAGTTCACAGACTTTGTAGAGTTGTTGGAACCGAACTGTCGATTCCCTCCGGGGCAGGGGGTCGCCGCGAAGGATCACCCGACACGAGATTCACAGCAGAGAGTTATTTATTACTAGCGCGCTAGGGTCCCAAGCTCTAAGTTGGCCCTGGGACCCCGACTGCTTGTTACAGGCTGTTTATATAGGCAAACACAAGTTCAAACACAGCTTATGGCACGAAATTCAAACAAAGCTTAAGGTGCAAAATGGTTGGGTCTAGCTATGGCCTGAGCAAGGTGTCTTGTTCTAATTGGTTAGAGCAGGACCTTATGAGTTTTTTTCCTGGAGTTGTTGATTCCGGGAACTTCGAGGCAGGGTGGGACCCTATTGAGGCAGGGTGGGACCCTATCGAGGCAGGGCCACCTGGTGTTAATTTTTTTTTTAAGTTTTATGAGGCCTAGTTTCATTCCCTCCTCTTTTTGTGTCAGAGGCTCAATCTTGAGCCTCTTCTTCAGTCCTGAGGGTCTGGTATTGTTGGGTCAGAACCATAGCATGTACTATGTTTAATCTATTTTTAATAAGGGCGAGTAAGCGGTTAAGTATGCACGGCCCGAAAGTCAGGATGAGCGTGAGCAGGATGAGGGGTCCTAAGATGGTGGAGATTAAGGTGCTAAACCAAGGGGATTGGTTGTACCAGCTTTCAAACCAACTCTGCTGAGACTCTCTTTCTTTCTTTCTTTTGTCTAATCTTTCTCTTAGTTTTGCCATAGAATCCTTAACTACTCCTGAATGATCTGCATAAAAACAACATTGCTCTTTGAGGGCTGCACAGAGCCCGCCCTCTTTCAGAAAGACAATCTCCAGTCCTTGTCGGTTTTGTAATACTACTTCAGACAAAGAAGTCAAGGACTCTTGAAGTTTTGTGATAGAGTGTTCTATGGCTCTAAGGTCCTCATCTATGGCTATTCTAAGTTGGTGCAGATGGTAGTTACCATGTACTAGGGCTGCCGTCCCAGTCCCAACTCCAGCCGCTACCCCTATTCCTAACATGATGGCGAGGGTGAGGGAGATAGGTTCTCTCTTTGGTCTTATATGGGTTTTCTGCTCATACCGAGGTCAAAGGAGTCTCCAGGAGTGGTGGTAGTAGACTCGGGGAACAACTTGTACCAACACGCAATAGTGGGTGCCTCTAAAAACAGCTGTGGATACAGGGGTGGGAGTCCATCAAGCCCACCAGTCCGTCTCCAGAGGGACCGCCAGCGATTGGATCTGGGTACTGCCAAGGTTAAGTACTACAAAGGTGCTGATGACTAGGGGCACTTGGCCTATGCAGCACCTCGACCCGAAACTTCAGCCAGGGTCAGTTTATTGTGTTGTTCCTGTACACGCATCCAGTAGGATTGTGGAATCAATGAATTTAGCAGTGGGAGGCGATGCCTTCAGACAAGGAGTGGCCTGGGTTGCTAGGCATAACCAGCAAGAGGAGGAATTCAGGCCTTGTCTGGTTTAAGCCAAGATAGAGCCCTTTATGAGATTTAGGAGCCTGTCTCCCATTCCTGGCCAAGGGGCCAGCGGGTGATGCTTTGGGCTGAGGTGTGTATTTAGAGTGAGGCGGAGATCAAGGGCGGGAAGTGGAAGCAGCTTTGGTTGGGGCTTCTCTCGGCCGGGAGCCAGGGGGCTTCTGATGTCCTGGCTCCGGCCCTACTGCAAACAGAGGCTATGTGTCCGGGCCGACTAGTAATCTACTTGAATAGGGACCCCATAATGGCGGCTTCTGGTATAAAGGTCCTGGGGATAACCTCTAAGTATCCAACTGTTATCGCATTTTGCCGATCTTTAAATTTGACGCTGACCAGATTGCAATTTTTGAATATCGGGTTTCTGTGCAGGGCTGGACAAAGGACATGGTTATGTACCAGGGTTTTGTGGCTCCATTTCATTCTCCATCACATAGTTACACAGGACTAACTATTGCAATACAGGTGAGTTATATCTCCACAAGTTTTTTTCTATTTCCTGTTCAAACCGACAGGGCATAGAACCCGTTCGCTGATGGACACCTCTTCTAACCCTGCTTTTCCATTCCCCTCTTCCATGTCATTCATTTTGCTATTTTGTCTAGGTTAAAATATAGCCCAGAACCAGGTCCCTAGAGGAGCAATTCTTGAGGTTTCACCTAGGACCTCATGATTATTGTACCACTACCTGCCAGGTCAGGTTATATGGCCGTGGGGTTAGCATCAATGAGCATACTGCCAGCGCGCAGGGAAGGAGGGTGGCGCTACCAAGCAAGGGGTTAGATACGCAGAGAGTCTTATCTGAGCGGTCCTCGAGCCGCCGGAGTTTCCATGTCTCAGATGGTGCTGGTCCGGGCGCCTCTGGAGCAGCCTTGGCGTGGGATGCGGATCCAAGTGAGATTCCACTAACTTTATGGCTGTGGGTGGTCAGAGAACAATGTAGGTCCTTTCCATCGAGGCTCTAGTCCTGAGAGTGGTGCCGCCTGATCGACGGGAGTTCCCACCTGGAAGGGGTGACTGGTCTGTGGGTGTCCTGGTCGGTACAGTTCTGCCAAGGGGGCCTCCAGACGTAGCCTGTACTGCTTGGAGTCCTTTTCAGCTGAGCCTGTGTGTCAGTCTTAGGATCGGAGGGAGTGAGTCAAGGTTGACAAAGGGAGGTCCTCCGTAGAGGATTTCATATGGAGTGAGCCCAAAACGGTTAGGCGTATTTCGGGCTCTTAATAGAGCTAGGGACAGGAGGCGTCTCCAATCTTTTAAGCCAGTCTCTAAGGTCAATTTAGTAAGGGTCTCTTTAATGGTTCTATTCATTCTTTCTACCTGTCCTGAGCTCTGGGGTCTATAGGCACAATGCAATTTCCAATTAATCCCCAATATCCTGGCTAGCCCCTGACTTACCTGAGAAACGAAGGCCGGCCCGTTGTCTGACCCAATTACCTTGGGAAGTCCGAATCTAGGAAAGATTTCTTCCAGAATTTTCTTGGCTACTATGTGTGCCGTTTCTTGCCAGGTGGGGTAGGCTTCTACCCATCCTGAAAAGGTATCTACAAACACCAGTAAGTACTTATATCCAGCATAGTGAGGTTTTACTTCAGTGAAGTCTATTTCCCAATAGGCCCCTGGGCGGTTACCACGAGTTCGTTTCCCTGCTGGCACTCGAGTAGCCCCAGCGTTTACCTGCTGACAGACCTTGCAGGCAGATGTTACTTGTTCTACAAGTGTACTTGCCCTTGGGATTAGAAAGTCAGTTTTTTCAATCAACAATTTTAGCTTCCGGTTACTCAAGTGCGTCCAGGCATGCATCTGCTGGATCATTGCCAGGGCCTCTTTTTGGGGGAGGACTATCTTTCCTTCTTTTTCCCAGTTTTTTGTATCTTTGTTTTCTATAGCCCCTATGGCTCTTGCTTCTTCCTGATCTTCTGAGGTATAGGTATGTTCAATGGTTATGTGGCTGGTTTTGTCAGGTTCTGCAGCTAGGGTCAGTACTTCCGCCATGGCGGCCTGTTTGGCCACTTGGTCAGCCTGTCTGTTTCCTACTGCGACTGGATCCTGTCCTTTCTGGTGCCCGGGGCAGTGAATTATGGCCACTTCTTGAGGAAGAAAAAGGGCTTTTAATAAAGCAATTATTTCAGCTTTGTTCTTGATTTCTTTTCCTTCTGAGGTTAGGAGACCTCTTCTTTCATAAATACTTCCATGAGTGTGAGCCGTTGCAAAGGCATATCGGCTATCAGTATAAATGTTAGCTTTCTTTCCCTTGGATAGCTCTAGGGCCTTAGATAGTGCTATTAACTCAGCCTTCTGTGCAGATGTGCCAGGAGGCAGTGATTGTGCCCAAATAGTGTTGTGGCCATCCACTACTGCCGCTCCCGCCCTCCGGGTACCTGAGTCAAGATAACTGCTGCCGTCTGTGTACCAAGTGTGATCCGCGTCTGGGAGTTCTTGGTCTTTAAGGTCCTCCCGCGTTCCATGGGTCTCCGCCAATACCTGCCGACAGTCGTGTGGGCTTGATTGGTCCTCTGGTACCGGCAGCAGCGTAGCAGGGTTTAAGGTGACCGGAGGGCCAAACTGGACGTGGTCCGTGTCCAGTAGGAGGGCCTGGTAGTGGGTTAGGCGTGCGTTGGTTATCCACCGGTCCGGGGGCTGCCGCACTATGGCCTCTAGAGCATGTGGGGTAATAACAGTCAGTGGCTGCCCAAGGGTTAATTTAGCAGAGTCCTTGACCAGCATAGCGGTGGCTGCCATGATACGAAGACACGGGGGCCAGCCGGCCGCCACAGGGTCCAGCTTTTTAGACAGGTATGCTACCGGTCTTTTCCAAGGCCCCAATTTTTGGGTCAGGACTCCTTTGGCAATCCCTTGCCTCTCGTCCAGGAAGAGGGTAAAGGGCTTTGAGGTGTCCGGTAACCCAAGGGCTGGGGCAGACAAGAGTGCCTTTTTTAGTGCCTCAAAAGCCAATTGATGCTCTGCCCGCCAGGTGAAGGGAGTGTTCCCCTTGGTGAGTGCATAGAGGGGGGCGGCCAGTTCAGCAAAACCAGGTATCCACAAATGACAGAACCCAGCAGTCCCCAGAAATTCACGCACCTCTCTGGGATTTCGTGGTGGTGGAATGCGAGCCACAGTCTCTATGCGCCCAGGGGTGAGCCACCTTTTCCCTTCACTCAGGATATACCCCAGGTATGTTACCTTGGTCTGACAAAGCTGTGCCTTCTTGGCGGATGCCCAGTATCCTTTTTCACCCAGTACCTGGAGTAGATGCCTGGTACCTTGTACACAGGTTTCTTTCGTAGGGGCAGCCAAGAGGAGGTCATCTACATACTGGAGTAGGGTCACTTCTGGATTCTGGGTCCGGAAATCGGTCAGGTCTCGATGAAGAGCCTCATCGAAGAGAGTAGGAGAGTTCTTGAATCCGTGGGGAAGCCGGGTCCAGGTCAATTGGCCTGAAATTCCTTTCTCAGGATCTTTCCACTCAAAAGCAAAAAGTTCTTGGCTTTGGGGGGCCAGAGGTAAACAGAAGAAAGCATCTTTTAAATCTAATACTGTATACCAGTTGTAGTCTGGTTTTAAGGTGCTGAGTAAGTTGTAGGGGTTGGGGACCGTGGGATGGATGTCCATGGTTCTTTTGTTAATTTCTCTCAAGTCTTGGACGGGCCTGTAATCCTGAGTACCAGGCTTTTTTACTGGCAGAAGAGGAGTGTTCCAGGGCGAGCGACAAGGTCGCAACACTCCAAGTTCTAGAAATTTGTTAATGTGCTGCCGAATACCTATATGAGCCTCTCGGCTCATAGGATATTGCTTGATAGACACGGGCACCGCCGTGGGCTTTAAATCAATTATGATTGGGGCTTGATACTTGGTCAGCCCGAGTCCTCCCGTTTCCGCCCAAGCTTGGGGAAAGTCTTGCAACCAAACATCAGGGAGGCTAGTGATGACCGGAGCGTCGAAAAGCCGATGCTCATCTTGCAGAGACACAGTTAAAATTTGGATGGGCTGACCGTCGCGATCTAATACCTGGGCCCCTGTCTCGGAGAAGTGGATTTGGGATCCGAGCTTGGTCAGAAGATCTCGCCCTAGGAGGGGGCAGGGGCATTCAGGTACCACCAAGAAGGAATGTGTCACCATTCCTTGTCCAAGATTAACTGTCCGGTGGTTAGTCCACTTGTGCAATTTTCCCCCTGTTGCCCCCTGGACCCAGGATGTGCGAGAAGACAGGGGCCCGTCTGCCTTTGTCAAAACTGAATGTTGGGCCCCTGTGTCCACCAAGAAGGTGGTGGGGTGCCCCCCTACAGAGAGAGTTATCCGGGGCTCGGGGGGGGCTCCAGAGCCCTGACACCCCTATTCGCTATCCTCACCTAGGGTGAGGACAGCGGCAGGTTTTTTCTGGTCTTTAGGACGCTTGGGGCCATCTTTGATCCAATGTCCCCGTTCTTTGCAGTAGGCACACTGGTCTTTTTCCACTTTTGGCTGCCTTCGCTTCTCTCCCTCTTTCCTTGGTCTTTTCTCTGTCACTACTGCCGCCAGGATTTTCGTTAAGTGCTTATCTCTCTTTCGATCTCTATGATCCTCTCGTTCCTCCTGTTCTTTCGCTAATCTGGCTTCCCTTTCCTCGGGAGTTTCCCTCTTATTATATACTTTTTCTGCCTCCCTAACCAATTCCTGTAATCCATAGGTCTGGATCCCATCTAATCTTTGGAGTTTTCCCTTGATATCTGATGCAGCTTGGTCTATGAACGCCATGGCCACGGTAGCCTTATGTTCTAAGGCCTCTGGATCGAATGGGGTATACATTCGGAACCCTTCCAGAAGCCTTTCCATAAAGGCTGCCGGGCTTTCGTCCCTTTCCTGGGTTATGGTTCTTACCTTAGCCAAATTTGTGGGGCGTTTTCCTGCCCCTTTGAGACCCACCAACAGAGCCTGGCGATAGATTCGGAGACTCTCCCTACCTGGTGCCGTTTCATAGTCCCAGTCCGGGCGGGTGAGGGGAAATCCCTCGTCTATTTCGTTGGGGAGTTGGGTTGGGAGGCCTCCTGGCCCTGGCACATTTTTCCGGGCCTCCAGGAGGACCCGCTGCCTTTCTTCAGTGGTCAGGAGGACCTGCAAGAGTTGCTGGCAATCATCCCAGGTGGGCTGGTGGGTGAGGAGAATGGATTCTATTAACGAGGTTAGGGCCTGAGGGTCTTGGGAAAAGGAAGGGTTATGGGTTTTCCAGTTGTAGAGGTCAGAGGCAGAGAA
Source organism: Papio anubis (assembly GCF_008728515.1). Taxonomy (NCBI): domain Eukaryota; kingdom Metazoa; phylum Chordata; class Mammalia; order Primates; family Cercopithecidae; genus Papio; species Papio anubis. The sequence continues at coordinate 34,157 of NW_022165521.1, read as the reverse complement.
GGGCCAGTATTGGACCGTGCGATTGACGGTGCGGAGAGGGAAAAGGGAGGATCGCCAAGTGGGAGGGCCATCTGGGTCCTCGGTCCGCCGCAAGCGGAGACGAGGTGTCGGTGGCGGCGTCCGAGGGGTGAGTTCCGAGATGGCCTTCAGAGAGCGGGGTCAGGAGGCAGTGGTGGGGCGAGGTGGTAGAGAAGGCGGAACAAAACAGGGGGCAAGGGTGAAGCATAAAAGGTGCGTCTCAGGGCTTTCAGGTGCAGAAAGGAGGCGAAAGTCAGAAGGAGAATCCCTCTGCAAGTTCATCTGGGAGACTGGCTTGTAATGGCGTCAGTTCGATTCTTCCGGGCTAAAGAGGTAGGTGGGATCACGAGAATGGAGGAGTTTCACAGAGGACTTTGGACCAGATCCTCCCAAGTAATTATATATAGTCAGGTGGATCCATCACTTTAACCTACAAGATAGTGAAGTTAAATTTCCGTCTGAGGCCACCCAACTTGGAGGTTATTACCGGACGAGGAAGAATTTTTGCCATGGAGTCATACGGACTTCTACAGAGGTTGTGGGCTCGAGGCGGACGTCAGGGAAGTGAGTCAGGGTCCAGAACAAAGGGAGTCATCACGTTTGTCCCATTTCGTCCACATATAACAGAAAGTAACAAAACAAAGACCAGACAAGAAGTAAGGAGAAACTGGCATGACCCGGTGGCGCCACAAGACCGCAAAATATTCAGGCGGCAGGAGCGACCTGCCTACAATTTAAGGAAGGTCGTCAGCCTTCTGTTCACAGCCAGAACGTCCCCGAGGCGTGAGGTGAAGGCGTCTGTCCCCCTTCCCACTTAATTCAGAAGGTCCCAGAATTCAGGTAGCCGACCAAGACAGACAGAACCATGGAATGGTTCAGTCTGACAGTCATTGTGGCCCGGCTGAGACCAGATCGTCTCCGCCCGGGATGGTCGGTCCTCAGACGTATCCCATGATACCAAATGTTGGAACCGAACTGTCGATTCCTCCTGGGGCAGAAGTGTGAGAAAAGAGTTTGCCGACACAGAAATTCACAGCAGAGAGTTATTTATTACTGGACACTAGGGTCCCAAGCTCTAAGTTGGCCCTGGGACTGACTGCTGACCCACAGGCATTTATATAGGCAACACAGTTCAACACAGCTTATGGCGTGAAATTCAAAGCAAAGCAATGGTGGAATCATATGGCTGAGCAAGTCTTGTTCTAATTAGTTGAAACAGGACCTTATGAGGGATCTTTCCTGGAGTTATTGGTCGGGAACCGGTGGGACCCCGGAATTGTAGGGTGGGACCCCATGGGGAGTTGATTATAGGGTTGTTTCGAGGTGAGGGTGGGACCCTATCGAGGCAGGGTGGGACCTGAGGCCTAGTTTCTAAGGTTTATGAGGCCTAGTTTCAGTGGCAGGTGCCTGTAGTCCCAGTTACTCTGGAGGCTGAGGCAGGAGAGTGGTGTGAACCCAGGAGGTGGAGCTTGCATAGAGCTGAGACTGCACCACTGCACTCCAGCCTGGGCGACAGAGCAAGACTCTATCTCAAAAATAATAATAATAATTTTTATTATATTTTCAAATGTCTCTTGGCCATTTGCAAAGCTTTCTTTAGAAAATGTCTTTGAAGATCTTGGTCCATTTATTGAAACTGAACTTATTCGCTTTTGGCTGTTGTGTTTCAGAAAACAAATCTTTGTTCCTTTATTTTCTTCTTCTTCTTTTTTTTTTTTTTTTTTTTTTTTTGAGGCAGTCTTGCTCTGTTGCCCAGGCTGGAATCCAGTGGCATGAGCTTGGCTCATTGCAACCTCTGCATAAGGAAGAAATTGCTAGTGATCTGTTTGACAGGAATTAACATCCATTCCATTATCTTTTTAGATGTATCATTGTCAAGTCGGAATGGCAATAAAAATGCCTTTCAACAGTTGAACATAACGTCCACCTTTGGCTCAGTCACACAGACAAAGACCCAGAATCTGTGTTTCTCAGCTGTGGTGCCTGTGCAAACGCTGGAACTCAAAGAATATTCAGTGGTAGACACACAGACACTGCCTAATAAAATTATGTATGATTAAGTTTAATATAAATGGAATTTATATTGTCATGTAAAATGTTACTTAATTTTATAAGAAAACTGAGTTGATTTTCTAAAGGTATTAAATGCAATTTTAATAGGAAACCATGAAATATGTGTGCACTTGGTGTATAAATGACTGAATTTTCGGCAATTCAGTAAAGGTCATGTCAGGCCTCTGAGCCCAAGCCTGTACGTATACATCCAGATGGCCTGAAGCAAGTGAAGAATCACAAAAGAATTGAAAATGGCCAGTTCCTGCCATAACTGATGACATTCCACTATTGTGATTTGTTCCTGCCCCTCCTTAACTGAGCGATTAACCTTGTGAAATTCCTTCTCCTGCCTCAGAACTTCCCCCACTGAGCACCTTGTGACCCCCACCCCTGCCCATAGGAGAAAAACCCCCTTTGACTGTCATTTTCCACTACCCACCAAAATCCTATAAAATAGCCCCACCCCTATCTCCCTGTGCTGACTCTCTTTTCAGACCCAGCCCTCCTGCAGCCAGGTGAAATAAACAGCCTTGTTGCTCACACAAAGCCTATTTGGTGGTGTCTTTACATGGACGTGCGTGAAGGTCACATATGACTGTGAGTCATTGTTGACGAAATGCTCCTACAGATAGCATATTGCACATGCGTTTTGATTTCTTCTTTTACCTGAGGTCAATTTTTCTTTTTCTTTTCTTTTCTTTTCTTTTTTTTTTTTTTGAGATACAGTTTTGCTCTTCTTGTCCAGGCTGGAGTGCAATGGCACAATCTCTGCTCACTGCAACCTCCACCTCCCGGTTCAAGAAATTCTCCTGCCTCAGCCTCCCGAGTAGCTAGGATTACAGGCATGTGCCACCACACCTGGCTAATCTTTTGTATTTTTAGTAAGGGATGAGACTACCCCTCATACCTTGTTATGCCCAATTTCTGCCTCCAAAGAAAGAAGAAGTTAAAACTAAAAGGCAGAAATGAAATCCACAGGCAGATAACCTGGCACCGCACCCTGGGCCTAGTAGTTAAAGATCGACCCCTGACCTATAATCAGTTATGTTATCTGTAGATTACAGACATTGTATAGAAATGCACTGTGAAAATCCCTATCTTGTTTTGTTTGGATCTAATTACCGGTGCATGCAGCCCCCAGTCATGTACCCCCTGCTTGCTCAATCGATCACAACCCTCTCACATGCACCCCCTTAGAGTTGTGAGCTCTTAAAAGGAACAGGAATTGCCCACTCGGGGGGCTCGGCTCTTGAGACAGGAGTCTTGCTGATGCCTCCGGCCGAATAAACCCCTTCCTTCTTTTTTTTTTTTTTTTTTTTTTTTGAGACGGAGTCTCACTCTGTCACCCAGGCTGGAGTGCAGTGGCCGGATCTCAGCTCACTGGAAGCTCCTGCCTCCCGGGTTTAAGCCATTCTCCTGTCTCAGCCTCCTGAGTAGCTGGGACTACAGGCACCCGCCACCTCGCCCAGCTATATTTTTTTTGTACTTTTTAGTAGAGACGGGGTTTCACCGTGTTTGCCAGGATGGTCTCGATCTCCTGACCTCGTTATCTACCTGTCTCGGCCTCCCAAAGTGCTGGGATTACAGGCTTGAGCCACCGCGTCCGGCCCCCTTCCTTCTTTAACTCGGTGTCTGAGGAGTTTTGTCTGCTGCTCATCCTGCTACATTAGTAGAGATGAGGTTTCTCTATATTGGTCAGGCTGGTCTCAAACTCCTGACCTTAGGTGATTAGCCCACCTCGGCCTCCCAAAGTACTGGGATTACATGTGTGAGCCACCGTGCCCAGCCCAATTTTTCTTAATTTTATTCAAGTATTATACATTTTAGACAAAGAGATCTTGTACTTATCATGTGCTCTACATGGTAGAAATACACATTTTCAGGCAAAACCCAGATATATTGTATCAAAATCTAAACTTCAAGTATTTCCAGGTGATTCACATGCACATTAATAATTGTTAAGTGGCAGTAATTCTATATTTGAAAGGGAAAAGTATATAAGATGTATTGATTTGTCAGAAAGGTACAGTAAAGACTATGTTTCAATGCATATACATCTTATCTTACAGAAAATAAAAACAGTAAAAAAGTGGGGACGGGGAAGGAATTGAAGTAGAAATTAAACAAAAATGAGACTTAATTAGTAGATGTTGAGGCTGAGCATCAGTCTATTATACTATTTTGTTTATTGCCGGTGAAAATTTAAAATATTCTCTGATAAAACACATATTTTAAAAAAACCCATCGGCCGGGTACGGTGGCTCAAGGCTGTAATCCCAGCACTTTGGGAGGCCGAGATGGGCGGATCATGAGGTCAGGAGATCGAGACTATCCCGGCTAACACGGTGAAACCCCGTCTCTACTAAAAAATAAAAAAAAACTAGCCCAGCGAGGTGGCGGGCGCCTGTAGTCCCAGCTACTCAGGAGGCTGAGGCAGGAGAATGGTGTGAACCCGGGAGGCGGAGCTTGCAGTGAGCTGAGATCCGGCCACTGCACTCCAGCCTGGGTGACAGAGCAAGACTCCGTCTCAAAAACAAAAAACAAAAAACAAAACAAAAAAAACCCATCTATAACACTAGCTCTTAAGCTTGTACTTACATCTGGGGAGGAGGAAAAGAGGAAATAGTTTGTGGGCAAAAACAAGCATAGTTCTATAGTTACACAAATGTATTGGCTTTGTTATAATTTATTGAGCATTACATTAATACTTCATTGCAGAAGTATTTCTGTATGCATGTTATATATCAATAAAAATTTAAATATTACATATTTAATCCTAAATTAATATTTCAGAATAATAGCAATGTTTGTTTTTTGAAACAGAGTCTCACTCTGTCACCAGGCTGGAGTGCAGTGGCATGATCTCGGCTCACTGCAACCTCTACCTCCTGGGTTCAAGCAGTTCTCTTGCCTCAATCTTCCGAGTACCTGGGACTACAGGCGCACGCCAGCACACCTGGCTAATTTTCTGTATTTTTAGTAGAGACGGGGTTTCACCATGTAAGCCAGGATGGTCTCCATCTCCGATCTCATGATCCACTTGCCTTGGCCTCCCAAAGTGCTGGGATTATAGGCGTGATAGTCTTCCATTTTTTACCTCAGTTGAGTAAGCAGCATGGTTTTAGTTTTGGGGAATGCAATTTCTTACAGCAAAGTCCTTCCTCCATAATAATATTCACTACGGTCAGGCCATCTAGCACCGTGGGCTGCACATAGTGTGCACTCAGTGTTTGTAGAACTGGTTTGAATTAGGAACAAAACAAGTAGCAGAGGTCAGTTTTGCAAAGGACAGAATGTAGACAATACAGGTAGGACTGAAAAGCCACAACTCAACAGCAAACAATTTTTACATTATTTTGAGAAATATTTTCAACTAGTTCTACGAAAGATGTTGGTTTACAGCAGACATTTGTGAGTGTGGTTGCATATTGTAATCACCTGGAGAGCTTTAAATCACACTGTTGCCTGGGTCTCACTCTAGAGATTCTGGCTTAATTATTCCCTTGCAACTTGGGTTTGGGAACTTTAAATACCACTATCCACACGCACAGCAGGCTAACATGCATCCAAGGGAAAGAAGCATTGCTTCAGGGTCAGAAATGTATTGGTTGTGTGTGATTTCTATGTGTGCTCCAGGCATTTGCCCTATAGCTGCTCATAAAAGTGGGATCTTAGAAAACATCTTGGCCCTTCAAAGCATACTCTGCTGGTTGACTAAATTGCAGAGGGAAAAAATATCAGCAGCCCTATTGCTATGTCACTTGCCTTCGGAGCAAAAGTTGTTTCAGGAACAGTAATCTGACTTAGTCTATATTAAAAATCATAAATAGTCAACAAATTAAAAAAATACAAAGAGTTTGCAGATATGATGATTGCATTATAGGTGTTTTCAAATTTCTCCTATGATAAATTAAAAATATAATGTTGGGCATTAATTGCCTAAACCCAATGCTCAGCAATTTTCTCAAATTGTTTCCAGCTTTTCCAAGACACTTCAGAACCATTCCCTGGAATGAATTATTTCCAATGGTGAAGAGTAAGGGGTGAGTGGCATGAGATTCTCAAAAAAAAAACAAAAAAAAAAAAAAAAAAAAAAAACAAAACAAACTTGCTTCTACTTCAGAAGTGTCACTCTTCAGCCCCTTGAAGGACCAGGAAACCTGGCTGAGTAGTGTGGTCTATGGAGGTGCATGGGCTTCAGAGTCAGGCTAACATTGATCCTGAGTCCCAGCCAGCTGCTTAGTAGCTGTGGGATAGTTATATAAGACACATCTGCAAGAAAAGTAATGATAAAATTGATTGCAAAAACAGCAATTTGAAAAATTTCTTATTCATGTCCTTGGAAATGGCTTTTATAGTCGTTCCTATCCAGAGACAGATTCTGTTTCCCAAACCTTGAATCTCTCTTGACTTATTTGCACTGGCACAGTGTGCCAGTTTGGGCCCCAGGTTTAAAGTCCCTAAATGCTTCTGTTATCTTTTTCAGAATTCTTCCATCTTTATGACAACAATCCCATTTTAGCTTTCTGGAGGATAAAATAGCATGCTGGGAAAAGCCAAAGTGCCTCAGTTTACAGACAGTTCACTCCCAGAAGCAGAGCCACCTAATTCACCAGCAGCTGACCACTCACACCTGTAGGAGCCAAACTGAACCCAGAAGAATGGTCCAGCTGAGCCCAGCCTAAATTTCTAAGCAGCTCAATGCTGAGCTAGTATGTTTTGGGATTGTTTGTTATGCAGTTATAGCTTAGTATTATATATACCCATTAAAGACAGGATTCCAGGATGCCAGGACAGATTGATTACAAATAACCTGCAAATGCTTGGCACCCTGTAAGTATTGATTTTCTTTTTTCCTTTATTTAAAGTTAAATTTGTTGTAAGATGGTATTTACTTACACAGAAGTGAGGCAGGAGAATAGGGTCTGGAGGCGGGAACTTAAGGCTAATTCATGCTGACTTCCTAAAAGAAAAAACACCAAGGTCTGGGAGCAGGGAACCTAAGGCCAATTAACGTGAACTTCCTACATGTAAACCAAAAGGAGAAACCTCATCTACACCTGAGTAGCAAAGGATCAAAGGCAACTGTTGCTACAGCCCTCCCCCTGGCACCAGTTCTCTGATAGAAAAGGAGAGTGCCTTGGAGTGGCCGAGGGCCAAGCACAGGCCATGCCTTCATCTGCATGGGGTACCAATTCGCCTCAGCCTTTGATTAGCCACTGACCAAATCCTACATCCAAATAATGGGGTAGCTGATAGGGACCTCAAAAGGAGTACTTAAAACCCAGAAAACTTTGTAACCAGGTCCTCAGTCTGCCTGCTGGAACCCACACCCACCCTGTGGAGTGCTTTCTCATTTTCATAAATTCTTGCTTTCGCTGCATCCTTCCTGCTTTTCATTCCTTTGTTTTGTTCAGTTTTTTTGTTCAAAATGACAAGGACCTGGACAGCTCACACTTAACTGCCTTCCTTCTGGGAACAGAAGTGCAGGTTGATGTGAATGCATGTGATTGGTGCTTAAACTCACACAGTGCCCCATACCACGGGAGAAAAACATACAGTTACAGCCTGGTAATTAGGTCCAAAGATAAATAGCAAAACAAGAAGTTTGCTTTTAATCTATTCCCTCCACATCTAAACTCTGGAGGGCAAGGCTGTGAAGAGATCTGAAGACATGGTGCTCTCTCCTCCTGTGGCCCCATCATTCTTTGTTTACTGTCTGATATTTAAAAGGAAAAGGATCCCCTGAGAGAGGAGGTGGTCAGAGGCTGGTTAGGAAGATAGGGAGGGAAGGTCTCGGGAGATGAAAAACAACCACGGGACTGCACATGCACCACCCCTGTAGCTAGCAGGAAGAAATGGGGTTAAGAACTTCCTCTTATGCCAGGATGTTACTCAGAAGGGACTGTCCCAACTTAGGCCCAGGTGTAATAAATCAACCTAAATGTCATTAACTTGACCCAGTTCCTTATAATGTTACTAACATGACATAGCTATTTTGGTTTTAACTTCACTCTTTCCACCCGCTGTGGGTTTTGCTTGAGCACTCATGGGTAACAACCAAGATGGAGTCACTGTGGTCAACCCCAGGCATGCCCAGATACAACATCCTTAGTGGGGAACTTTACTCCTCTCACTTGGGCAGAATCCACAGAAGATTTCCTTGTTCTTGCCACATAAAAGACTCAGAACTCAGCCCCATTTTCTGGCAACCTGCTTTCATGTCCCCTCTTGCTGCTGAGAGTTTTCCTTTTGCTTAATAAATCCTATTCTGCTTCATTCACTCTCTGGTGTCCATGTGCTTTATTCTTCCTGCTCATGGAACGAGAGTTCACACCTGGCTGAACTGAGGATACCAGACACTGGCACCAAACAGTAACTGGGAGACCGTGGTCTTCCCGTGGACACTCAGCTTGCAGCCCCTGCTCTCTCTAGGAGCACTGTCCTACCCATCCTTGAGCCTGAAGAGAAAAGTTGGTAGAGAGACTGTTCCCTCACTTCCAGCAGAAAAGAGGTGTTCAGGCCCTCACTTCCCTGAGGTCAGAGCCTTCATGGCTGCACTCAGTGTGGCTGCCACCTGCCATATCTAGCTACTGGGTACCTGGAATGTGGCTGGTTTGAGGTAAAATGTGCTGCAAACATAAAATACACAGTGAGTTTAGAAGAATCAGATCAGAAATATACCTTATTTCTAATTACATATTGTTCACATATTAAAACAATAATATTTGGGGTTTTAAAATTTTATTTATTTATTTTTTGAGATGGAGTCTTGCTCTGTCACCAGGCTGGAGTGCAGTCACATGATCTCACATCACTTGCTACCTCCGTCTCCCGGGTTCAAGCAATTTTCCTGCCTCAGTCTTCTGAGTAGCTGGGAATACAGGCATACGCCACCATGCCTGGCTAATTTTTTGTATTTTAGTACAGATGGAGTTTCACCATGTGGTCCAGGATGGTCTGGATCACCTGACCATGTGATCCACCCACATTGGCCTCCCAAAGTGCTGGGATTACAACCGTGAGCCACCGGGCCTGGTCAATATTTTGGATACATTAGGTTAAAATTATCACAAAAAATTTCACTTGCTTCTTTTTCTTAGTTTTGATGTGGCTAACAAAAAATTGAAAATTCACAAATAGCTAACATTTTATTTTTTGGAGGTTTGCTTTCCTTTTCAAATCTCAGGTATCCTACTCAAAAGACCACAGGTCAGAAAGGTTATGATATTTAAAATATTAAAATAATTGTCATTATATTGTTTCCATTTGTGAACAAGTGTGCGTCTGTGTATGTGCGCGCACAAGGTTAAAAATGAACCCTGTGCAGAGCCAGGCCTAGTACAGAGAGAAAGTCCTGCCTCAAAGTGCCTAGAGGCCCGAGTCTGTCACTTGCCTCAATCAGCACACTGTATTTTGGCAATTTCTGTCACTCCAAGCCTGAGGGCGTGAGGCCTGGAGCCATATCCAATCAGCGCGCTGGACTGAGAACCGTCCAATCAGGCGCGCAGCAGGGGAGGAGGGGCGGCATCCGGGATCTAGTGCGGCCTTGGCCTCTTGCTTCAGCCAGAGCTGGGTTAGGGCTTCGCCGTCCTGCTTCCCCCTCTCAGGGAGGCTTTGGTGATTCTGCCACAGCCTCAGCCTCAGTCGCTCTGTGACCAGCGGGTATTGGATGATTCTAGCTAAGACTTCCCGACACCCTTGAAGCCCTGAAATGGTGAGTGTGCGGGGCAGGGCGTCCGGAGGCTGGCGGGGGGGCCTCCTCGGCAGCGGCGGCAAATGGCGGCGGCGGGACCGAGTCTGTGAACGGAGTCCCCGCTGCCGCCGCTCAGCCCTCTGTCCTCAGTCCCCTCCGGTGAGGGACCCGCGCTCCTGTCGGTCCCCGCACGGCGGCTCTGCCCAGCCTGCAGCCCTCCTCCTTCAGCTCTGTGCCCGCAGCCCCGCACCTTCCCCGGGCTGTGGGGTGAGGAGCTCACCGGGAAGACGCCGGCGCGGCGTGCGCGGGCACGTGTGGGAGGAGCTCTGGTCCGGGGTCCTGTCCCTTCTTTACCCGGTTCCGAATGAGATGGAGGCCCCGTCAAAACATAGAGTTCATGTGAGGAAACGGGGACTCATTAGTGGGACAGCGCCGGCCATGGCTCGTGGTTTGGGGGCTGCCAGCGGGTCTTGAAGGAAAGGCTTTTGTGAGGTGTGTGAGGAAGGGAAGCCATTCACCCGCCCGCCCCAACTTTCCACCGGTCCCCTTGCCCTGAGCGCCTCCTCCGCGTGGCTGTTCCTGAGCGGCATCTTTTAGAATACGCTGGTGTCGTGCGCACAGCGCTTCGCTGAGTTCTGTGAGTGGTTCTGCCACATTATGGAACTTGAGGAGGGTGCGGGCGCCCCTGGTTTGTTGGAGACGTTCAGAAATGAAGACGGGTGTCCAGAGGCAGGGACTGGCGTCTGCAGGGGGGCAGTTGCGGGAAGAGCGCGGAGCTTGTGGGTCTGCGCTGACTCTGGGTGGGGTCGTTAGTGAGTTGCTGGACAGCCCGTTGAGGTTGGAGCATTGACGGGTGTTGAGGAAACTCCGCAGGTTTTCTGTCAGAAGAGAGACATGGCTGAGACTGGCCTGGAGGGAGTCGCCTGGTGTCTGCGGGAGGCGCCACTGGGTTCTGCACATGCGCGGTCCTGCTGGGCACTGTCCTGTTCCTCCAGGTCTCCTCGGGAGGAGAGAGGGGATTGAGAACTTGGAGGAAAGGAGTTCTGAGAAATATCCCGTCCCGGCACCCTGCTGCCTGCCGCCACCCAATGCTAACCCACTCCTGAGCATGCCCACCGGGCATTCGCATGGCCACACTCCTCCCAGGATAGGGTTCTACCCTGAGAAATTGTGCCCATTGGCAGCTTTGCTTCTATAGTTTTCTCCTGAGAACACACAAAGTGCCCAGAAGACTCCTAGCTCATGTCAACCCCAGATCTGTAGCAGGAATCGGTTTTCTTCACCACCCAGTCTTCTAGACCACCTGATCCTAATCCGTTCTGCCCTTATGGACTCAGGAATCAGAGCGTAGCCCTGCTTTGGCCTGCACTTGTAACACAAACCAGTGCTTTAGTCAGTCCTGCCTTGCCCCCACCCGAGGCTCTTGATGGCACCTTTCTCTAGAACTCCTGCTCTTTCCTTCCCCACAAATCCGCTTTGCTGTGTACAGTGTGCCCAAGCCCGTCCCTCAGGTGCCTACAAGAATTCGGACGTTAGTAAGTTCAAGACCATGTCTTTAGACCAGGGTGTTGTAGGACCAAATACAAATTATTGCTCTTCTGCCTTTTCTTAAAGCATTTAATTGGAAAACTTTTATATTTAAATATTTTCTGTGCTTCTTTGAAAAACATATAAATCATTTTTATCAGTTAACTAGGTCATTTGTCTTTTTCGACTGAAAATTGTCTGTATCTAGGACCTAGAAACTACTGCCTTGAAATATAAATAGCAAGAATATACACCCTAAGGACACAGTTTTTGTAGGAGAGTAGGGGGCTGCCTTCAGCAGGTACTTGGCGCGACACTTCAAAACTACGTCGTATCAAGAAGATACAGGAAGTTTTTTTGTTGTTGAATGTTACCAATTAGAAAACCCAGATGACCTCCCAAATTACTAAGTGACATAGACTGTATGACAAATGATGCTGTCATGTCTTGAGAACTAATTATGGTGATGTTCTTTCTGTATTTGCAATCTATTAGTTGATTGCCTGTGATGCATACCATATTTTGGTATAATTAAATAACAGAACATTTTCTTGCTGTTCTGTTATTGTGGAGAGTATTTTAGGATTGGAGATGGTTTTGCTTTTAGTTATAGTTACCACACTGTTCAGAATGACCAGATTTATATACAAGGTGCCAACTAGGCTTCACTTGAGAGAAAACCTTTTTTCTAAGGAGTCCAGTCACGATCCACAATTTTGCACCAAAGTGCACCAAAGTGCTCCCCAAAGCTGCAAACAAAATAGTCGCTCTAGCCGGGCTCTAGCCGGCTCTAGCCGGGCTCTAGCCGGGCTCTAGCCGGGCGCGTTGGCTCACGCCTGTAATCCCAGCACTTTGGGAGGCCGAGGCGGGCAGATCACGAGGTCAGGAGATTGAGACCATCCTGGCTAACACCGTGAAACCCTGTCTCTACTAAAAATACAACGAGTTAGCTGGGCATGGTGGCGGGCGCCTGTAGTCTCAGCTACTAAGGAGGCTGAGGCAGGAGAATGGCCTGATCCCGGGAGGCGGAGCTTGCAGTGAGCCGAGGTCACACGACTGCACTCCAGCCTCGGCGACACAGTGAGACACCATCTCAAAAAAGAAGAAAACCAACAAAAAAAGAGTCTATTTAGAATCTACAGTCACTTCTAAAGCAGTTAGACTAGATTTCTACAAAAATAACTTTTCAGGACAGCAATCAGTTATTCCATTTCCTTCAGTGCTCCTGGCATCTTCAGATTTGATGCTGGTTCAGACATCATGGGGTCCATAAACCCAACCAGGATCACATAAGTGCATTAATTAAACCAGAGAACATCAATTCTCTCTCTTCTCCCCTTGCCCAAATGCCTGCAAATGTACATAGCTTACCAGCCTTCCAAGACCTAAATGTGCAGTTCCAAATTCTGAATTTATGTCCTGGGATTTGAGAGAAGAATGGCACTTTTGTCTGAGAGATAACAAGTTCTTTTAATTATCAGACCCAGAGACTTGTTAAAATGAGACCGCAGTCCTACTCTTCCCCTCTTTGAACTATTTGTTTTCTGAAATTCCTTGCTATTGCCACCAGTGGCTATAAATTAACCTAATAATACCACAGTGGACACTATAACCCACGCTCTATGACATAACAATATATATAGCCAGCCACTAACCAATGTTACTTCTATAAACCAATAGGAAGGTCTGACAACTTTGTATCAGTCCCCTCTCTGCTTTCTTTTTTGCCTTTAAAAATACACTTGTAACTGCTTCTAATTGGAGTATGTATATTCAAGGCAGCTTTATACTGCAAGGTGGTAATCTTCAAGTTTGGCCCAAATAAATTCTCTACTTATGTTTACCCCAGCTTTTTCCTTTCAGGTCAAAATATTCTTCAGAATGTATTGAAGGAGCCTCCGTGAAAGGCTGTCTCTGGTTTTACTCTGTTTGCTGTAATCCCCAAGAATGCAGAGGCACATTGATCCCACCTAGAATCTGCACATAAAAGCTGGCTTCTGCCTAAGATTCACAAGATACGGCCAGACTTCGGGTTGAAGACATACAGAAAACTCACAGAAGTTATTTTCTGCATCATGAGAGGTCAACATAGACATCTTAAACCCCACTTTCAGCATGGAGCCCTTTGAGTTTTCCAGGTCTTGTCTAGTAGTCACCTGGTACAACTATGTGAGAGGCTTCTGGTGTGAACAGAATCCTGTGGCAAAATCTGTAAGTGTAAACAAGCACCTTAGCAGTGGGAGGTCAGGGCCACAAAATATCCAGAGCCATAATCATAACCATAATCACTAGTATGCCATCTTGTATACTGGGGTACTGGAGTACTTTCATCTTTCCTCTTGTCTCAGAGTTAGCTGATCAGGGACAGTGCATATCACATCTAGATCCAGAATCTGCAGCTCTGCCAGGGCAGTTCCGTTTTCTGTTTGCACTCCACAAAGTCAGCCTAGATCCTCCTGTCTAGATCACTATGGGGGCTTTAGCCCAGGGTCACTGAGGACACTCTCACCAGCATCAGTGAGTTATTTGAGATATTTGAGGATGTTCTGTGCAGACTGGGATCAGTCTGACAACAAGGTCTAATTCTGGTTCCATTTCAGAGAAAGAGAAATGACTTATCCAGGGTTTGTTCCTCCCCTCACAGAAGGAATCTTCTTGGTTTATAACAGAGAAGAGTTGTTCCAGTTTTTTTGGTTCTTTGATGAAAATGAGGCAATCTGGAGACTCAAACTGATCAAAAAGTAATTGCTTCTATTTCGTATGATCATTAGAAAAAGAGATGAACCAGTCATGGTCCCTACCATCAAGTAACTTGCAGTCTGGAGCACAAAGACGGAAACTGTACAGAAGACTTAAGCTTCATTTGGGTTACTTCCCTTTTATTGTTTTGTGAGTTTTGATGCCTCCACCTGAAGGGCTATTCATGGACTGAAGAGAATTTGTTGTTGTTATTATTATTGGTATTGTTTTTAGCTTGCTAATAATAAGTATTTGGCTTCTAATATAATTGGTCTAGAAAAAAATAAGGATTTTGGTTAAGTTCCTTCTTCTTGTATGTTGTAGTATAGACAGGGAAGTGGCGAAAGCAGATTAAAATTTCACAAGCTCTGGGAATAAAATTTCTCTTTGGCAGGCTTAGAAAAAACAAAACTGAAAATACTTAGTGGCCTAGAGAGCAGAAGCCTAGGGCCCACCTTCTATCCCAACCCTGCCCGGATCCACCCTCTGCTGAATCTTGCCCAGATCTGACCCCACATTGAAATCTCTAAGAGAACTGCTTAGAGGAGATCAGAATTTGGGGTGGCTACTCCTGCTGCCTCTGCAGAGCTGGTGCTCCCAATTTCCTGAAACCCAAAAGCAGATAAATAGAGAAAAGCAATATACTTTTGTGCCTTAATTTCTTTTTTATAAAATTAAAACCAGTGTTTCCAGAGACATCTTATCTAGCAATCTGTTCTCCAGCCCTATAGTTTTAGTTTTGTTTTTTTTTCACAATTCTCAAAGTACAAATACAAAAATAAAAAATTCCTCTGAATCGCACTTAACACTTCCTTTCTGTTTCTCTCCCATCTGTCTATATTGAACTATTCTATACATTTCTAAAAAAAATCAATCATAGGAAAACAAAAAGAAATAGAAATGCCGGGCCCTGCATTTAAATCCTAGGAATTATGGGACACTTAGTACCCACCTTCCAGGATGTTATGAGAATTAACACACATAATGTGAGCTTCCCAGCACAGTGCTCTGTGACATACTCCTGCACACATAGTACATGCTCCGTAAAGATCACATTAATGATGGCCGGGCGCGGTGGCTCAAGCCTGTAATCCCAGCACTTTGGGAGGCCGAGACGGGCGGATCACGAGGTCAGGAGATCGAGACCATCCTGGCTAACACAGTGAAACCCCATCTCTACTAAAAAATACAAAAAAAACTTAGCCGGGCGAGGTGGCAGGCGCCTGTAGTCCCAGCTACTCCGGAGGCTGAGGCAGGAGAATGGCGTGAACCCGGGAGGTGGAGCTTGCAGTGAGCTGAGATCCGGCCACGGGCAACAAAAAAAGAAAAAAAAAAAAAAAAAAAAAAAAAAAAAAAAAAAAAAAAAGATCACATTAATGCATGTGCACATGTTTTCAAATGCAGACTTAGACATTGCCACCATCTCCAGCCTCTGTAACCGTTGAAGGGCTTGCAGAGAATGCCCTGTTTCAGGAGATAACTAGTGGTCTTGTCTTCAGATGAAAAGTATTTGTGTTGGGGTAAGGGACCCTGTGTGCTGTGCCTGCTTTCTCTAGCTGAGTGGTACTGTAATGGATCTAGGGGGAGGAGTATCAGCATTAACAGGAGACTTGCTATAAGAATTTATATAATTCATGGACCGTTTTCAAACCTGCAGAATTTTGTTACTTACAGTAAGGCCTAGAATAGCAAATAATTTATACGCACATTGAAGTTTGAAAGCCTGTGCTTAGCTAAGTGACTCTCAGCCCAGTCTTCTAATAGGATCACATGGACTGTTTGAAGAGAAACAGTCACTTGTTTCCTCCCCACAGATCCTGTCTATTCTGGATGGAAACATTCCTGGATGGAAACATTCCTGTTTTTTAAATTAAAACATGATTTGCCGGGGTCAAGCATGAAGGCTTCCAGATACTTTAATGAGGGATGAGTACACCCTTTGTTCCAGGAGGTCACAGGACCTACTCTGCTTGGTTTTCATAAGGGCAGGTCAGTGTAGCCCGTATTTCCATTGTAGCAACAGAAATTGCTGGCATGCTGTAGAAAATCAAGTACAGCTTTCTCTTCAAAGGGACTTTCCTCCCAGTCTAATTGAGAATAAATAGTAACCTCTTTTAGAAGCAAAATTTACTCAAATACTTGTGCTAATATTCTTAAATATCTGCTAACCATAATAAAGAAATCAACGTACTTTATATTCTTAGCTCCCACATTTTAGCCTAAGATATTTGCCCTGCCATACCTAAGCAGGTCCAAGCAAGCATGAGTTTATAGCCTCTTCTTCTTCCTTATTTGGAGGTGTTTTTGGCCTTTCTCAGCATTCCACAAGTTACTTCCTCTTTTCCTTTATTCTCCTCTGCCTTCCCCTCTTTTGGAAAGTTCTAAATTGCTAGCCAGTCGGGACAAGGACAAAATGTAAGGTCCTGTTCCAGCCAATGGAAACTGGACACAGCCATAGGGTGGATGCATCAGGTTATAAATGACCCTGCCTCCTTTTTTCGAGTGTGCGCTCAAGGCAAGACTGCTAGTGAGCAGCACCCTATCTACAGAAAGTAAATTAACCTTGCTAAGAGATCCTTTGTCCCAGTGTTGTTTTTTGGTGACACCGAATACCCATTCCTGACAAATGCCATCCTTTTTCCTCAGTGATGGAACACTTTAGAGAACATTACTGTTTTGAGAGTTATTTTATCAGATGAATACAGTCAGTCCCATTAAGTCAGAACTAGCTCATATAACTCATTTCTCCTATAGTCATAAGAACTCTGTGCTTTGATACGTGTTTTCAGGAACTCTTAACATTCAGGGATATGGTCATAAAATTCTCCCCAGAAGAGTGGAAATGTCTGGACCCTGCCCAGCAGAATTTATATACAGATGTGATGTTGAAGAACTAGAGAAACCTGATTCCCTGGATGAGGATAACTTTAATACATAATTGCTCACGCTCCCTCAGAGTTTTATTTTTTTCCTTTTTACGTCTCTTGGGAGCTTCTGCTTTGCGTGAATTAATTTGTTTCTTCATGAAAAAATTGGGAATTTTCTGGTGTAAAAAATAAAATCTTTAAGATGTTTCATCTTTACCTAAACCTTCTCTTGAGCTAATTTTGTGTCCTTCACTCTAGATTAGTGCTAATTCTAGAAATTCAGTTTTATTAAATACTGTTTTCCACATCTTAAAATCCAATTTGCATCACTTATTTTTGATTCAGTAGTACTGGGTAGTGGAACTTAGAACCCACAGATTTAAAATACTTAAATATTCTGAAGATTCTTTAAGGAAACAATTTTTGGATTAGTTTTTTACAATCTTCCATAATTTATCTTTTCTGCTTAGCATAGTACTAGGTTGGTAATTGGAGAATCCCCAGCAATAGTCATGTTAATTTTTTTTTTTTTTTTAAATAAAACAGGTGTTGCTCTCTTTAACTCAGACCTGGTCACCTGTCTGGAGCAAAGGAAAGAGCCCTTTAATGGGAAGACTCATGAGACAGTAGCCAAAGCCCCAGGTAGGTGAGAATGAATGAAGGAGATGACACAGGCAAGGGGACCAAAGGTGAAGAAGGAAGCCAGGCCTTAAAATGTAGTTTGAGAAGTTCTTCTCCAATCAAAATAATTTCTGACAAGGCTGCATTTTCTTCTCCTGTTCACAAATAGGGGCATCTTCGGTCCCATGCTGTTAAATCTTCTTTTTTTTTTTTTTTGAGACGGAGTCTCGCTCTGTCGCCCAGACTGCAAGCTGCGCCTCCCGGGTTTATGCCATTCTCCTGCCTCAGCCTCCCGAGTAGCTGGGACTACAGGCACCCGCCACCTCGCCCGGCTTGTTTTTTGTATTTTTAGTAGAGACGGGGTTTCACCATGTTAGCCAGGATGGTCTCGATCTCCTGACCTTGTGATCCACCCGTCTCGGCCTCCCAAAGTGCTGGGATTACAGGCTTGAGCCACCGCGCCTGGCTTGTTAAATCTTCTAAGAATTCTCTTTTTAGTGATCTCCTTTCAAGATTACATGGAGAGACAGTGTCTACTTTATCACTTATAAGGGCTGCACGATCTGACTGCTGTTCCATTGCTTTTGCAGACATAGGAATATTTGTGTTATTGAGGAGCTCTATGTTAATTTATTTTTTTCAGACATTGTTTTAGCATCGTGTCTAAAATAACATATTTTTTTTCAAATATTGATTTTGTTTCATGCCTAAATGTGTAAGGCAAGTAGTGGACATATTGGGATTTGGTTCAGAAATCCCAGGAACACCAGGGACAGATGTTGCAGATTTTCTGCTTACTGATTTTTAATCCTATTATAAATGTAATTCTACAAAAATTCTTTCCTAGCAATTTTTTCAGAACAATAAGCATTTTCCTTAAATATGAAAAATGTAATGTTGATTGTACTTTAAAATGTTATTGTTTTAGTATAAACTAAGATTTGTAATTTAAACTCTGTATGTGTAAATTTTCTTTTTTTTTTTTTTTTTTTTTTTTTTGAGAGGGAGTCTCGCTCTGTCGCCCAGGCTGGAGTGCAGTGGCCGGATCTCAGCTCACTGCAAGCTCCGCCTCCCGGGTTCCCGCCATTCTCCTGCCTCAGCCTCCCGAGTAGCTGGGACTACAGGCGCCCACAACCGCGCCCGGCTAATTTTTTGTATTTTTAGTAGAGACGAGGTTTCACCGTGGTCTTGATCTCCTGACCTTGTGATCCGCCCGCCTCGGCCTCCCAAAGTGCTGGGATTACAGGCGTGAGCCACCGCGCCCGGCCTAAATTTTCAAGTTATAATATAGTTTAAAGCATGGGTTTCCAACCTTTTGGCTTCCCTGGGCCACATTAGAAGCAGAATTGTCTTGGGTCACACATAAAATACATTAACACTAATGATACCTGATGAGCTTTACAAAAAAAAAAGTTCATGAATAATTTTTATGATATCTACCACAACAGATAAGCAAAATGTTCTTACATTCATACGGTTGGACACCACTTGATTAAAGTATCTACTCACCTTCTAGATTTCTTAAATGTACTGTCATAAACCAGCTTAGAACATTGTTAAGTATATATTATTCTTTAATAACTATTATCTTACAATTTTAGTAAGAAGCCTACTGGGATTCTGTTATTGAGATCTATCTATATATAAAAATGTGGGTCTCACACATATGCACATCTATATAAGTTATAGATGTGTATTGTAAATTCTCACTTAACATTGTTGATAGGTTCATGGAAACTGTAAATGAAGCAACATATTGTTTAAAAAAACTAATTTTGGCTGGGCATGGTGGCTAACACCTGTAATCCCAGCACTTTGGGAGGCTGAGGTGGGCAAATCACAAGGTCAGGAGTTCAAGATCAGCCTGGCCAACATGGTGAAACCCCATCTCTACTAAAAATACAAAAAATCAGCTGGGCGTAGTGGCATGCACTAGTAATCCTAGCTACTCAGGAGGCTGAGGCAGGAGAATCACTTGAACCCAGGAGGTGGAATTACCATAGTTTACTTGATAGAAACAAGGGTTATGTTTGAATGGCATATGACAACATTGTTTTATTTAACGATGCAATTTTCAAGAACCTATTTTGAACATTAAGTGAGGACTTACTGTACATCTGTGTTTGTGTGACATGGATTTTTCTGATACATAAAAATGGTGTAACTATATATTTAATGTGTAGAATATAATGATTTGATATGCATGTACATTGTGAAACAAAATACAGTCAAGTTGATGAACATATCTATTACCTCAAATTTTTTTTGTAGTAAGAACACTTAAGATCTACTGTTGTAGGCCGGACACAGTGGCTCACGCCTGTAATCCTACTACTTTGGGAGGCTGAGGTGAGTGGATCATGAGGTCAGAAGTTCAAGACCAGCCTGGCCAACATGGTGAAACCTGTCTCTATTAAAAATACAAAAATTAGCCGGGTGTGGTGACATGTACCTGTAATCCTAGCTACTCAGCAGGCTGAGGCAGGAGAATTGCTTGAACCTGGCAGGCAGAGGTTGCAGTGAGCTGGGATCATGCCACTGCACCTCCAGCCAGGGCAACAGAGTGAGACTCCATCTCAGGAAAGAAAAAAAAAAAAAGCAAATTCTAAGCATACATTACAGTATTACTAACTAAAGACACAATGCTATTTGGCTAATCTAATGCTAATTTACATTAGATTTCTCAGACTTACTTAACTTATAACTAAAAATTTGTACTCTTTGAACAACATCTCCTCATATTTCCACCCTCAGACACTAACAGCCACCATTCTACACTCTGTTTCCATGAGTTGATTTTTTCGATTTCTCATCTACCTTAAAACAAGCGGTTTCTTTGTCTTTCTGTGTTTGGTATTTCATTTAGCATAATGTCCTCCAGGTCTGTCCATGTTGTCAATGGCTAGATTTCCTTCTGTTATGGCTAAATAATATTCTACTCTGTATATACACACATACCATATTTTGGCTATTGTAAACAATACTACAGTGAACATAGGGCTGAAGATATTTCTTCAAGATACAAATTTTATTTCCTTTGGTAGGATGCCCAGAAGTGGTATTGCTGGATTATATAATATTTCTATTTTTATTTTTTACTGGTTTTTATGATGACTTTATTTATTTACATCTCACCAACAGCATACAGATTTCCCTTGTATGTATGTCTTCAGTGGGAAAAAAAGTAACCTTTTGTCTATTTTTGAATGGGTTATTATTGTTTTGCTTTGAATTCTAGAAGTTTTTTATATGTTTTGGTTATTAACGTCTTGTTAGATATATGGCTTGCAAATATTTTCCTGTGTTGTAGTGTTTAAAAATTTTTTTTCTGGGGCCGGGCGCAGTGGCTCAAGCCTGTAATCCCAGCACTTTGGGAGGCCGAGATGGGCGGATCACAAGGTCAGGAGATCGAGACCATCCTGGCGAACCCGGTGAAACCCCGTCTCTACTAAAAAAATACAAAAAACTAGCCGGGCGAGGTGGCGGGCGCCTGTAGTCCCAGCTACTCGGGAGGCTGAGGCAGGAGAATGGCGTGAACCCGGGAGGCGGAGCTTGCAGTGAGCTGAGATCCGGCCACTGCACTCCAGCCTGGGTGACAGAGAGAGACCCCAGTCACAAAAAAAAAAAAAAAAAAAATTTTTTTCTTTGCTGTGCAGAAGCTGTTGGATTTGATGCAGTCCCACTTGTTTGTATTATTTGTTGCTGTGCTTTCGATGTCATA
The DNA here is from genome assembly GCF_008728515.1 of Papio anubis. Lineage (NCBI taxonomy): Eukaryota > Metazoa > Chordata > Mammalia > Primates > Cercopithecidae > Papio > Papio anubis. The sequence continues at coordinate 12,913 of NW_022165521.1, read as the reverse complement.
TCAAAACAGTTAATGCCAAGACCAATATCAACAAAGGTTTTTTTTTTTTTTTTAAATATGTTTTCTTCAGGAGTTTTAAGGTTTTATGTCTTACATTTAAGTCTTTCATTTTGAGTTAATTTTGGGGTATGGTGAAAGAAAATATTCTACTTTTATTCTTTCACTGGTGGGTACCCAGTTTTTCTGGCACCATGTATTGACGAGACAGTATTTTCTGCATTGGATATTCTTAGTGGCCTTGTCAAAGATTGGTTGACCTTGTATTCTGGTTTTGTTTCTGGGCCCCCTATTTTGTTCCGTTGGTTTTTGTATTTGTCTTTATGCATATACCATACTCTTGATTATTACAACTTTTAAATAAAATTTGAAGTTAGAGAGTAGGATGCCCCAGCATTGTTCTTTCTTAAGATTGCTCAGGTTATTTAAAGTTCTTTAAGGTTACACTTAAATTTTACAATTGTGTTTTCTATTACTGTGAAAAATGCCACTAAAACTTCGATAGGGATCACGTTGAATCTATAGATCATTTTGGGTAATATGATATCTTGACAGTGTTAGTTATCCTAATGGAATATGTTTCCATTTATTTGTGTCTACTTCAATTTCTGTCATCAATCTTATTGTACTTAATGTATAATTTTTTTATTGGTTAAATTTATTTTAATTAAATTTCTTTTTTTTTTTTTTTTTTTTTTTTTGAGACGGAGTCTCGCGCTGTGTCACCCAGGCTGGAGTGCAGTGGCACGATCTCGGCTCACTGCAAGCTCCGCCTCCCAGGTTCAGGCCATTCTCCTGCCTCAGCCTCCGAGTAGCTGGGACTACAGGCGCCCGCCACCACGCCCGGCTAGTTTTTTTGTATTTTTAGTAGAGACGGGGTTTCACCATGTTAGCCAGGATGGTCTCGATCTCCTGACCTCGTGATCCGCCCGCCTCGGCCTCCCAAAGTGCTGGGATTACAGGCTTGAGCCACCGTGCCCGGCTTTAATTAAATTTCTTATTTTTATACTATTGCAAGTGGAAATTGTTTCTTTTTTTGGAAAGTTTGTTGCTACTGTATGGAAATGCAAAAAATATTTGTATGTTGGGCCAGGTGCAGTGTCTCATTTCTGTAATCCCTGCCCTTTCAGAGTCCAAGGCAGGTGGATCACTTGAGGACAGGAGTTTGAGATGAGTCTGGACAACATAGTGAGACCTGTCTCAAAAAAAAAAAAAAAAACACCAAAAAAAAACACAAGTATTTGTATGTTGATTATGTATCTTGATACGTTAATGAATGCATTTATTAGTTCAAACAGTTTTTGTTATTTTACTCTAGGGTTTTATAGATATATATGCATGATCATATTATCTACAAGCAGTAACATTTTTACTACTTTTTCAAGCTGGAGAGCTTTGCTCTCCTTTTCCTTGCCCAATTGTTTTGAAAGAAACTTACAGTAATATGTTAAGGAAGCTGTGGCCCTGGAGGCAGGCCTGCAGATCTTGGCCTCAGCTGTGGTCTCTGAAGCAGCCCTGTGCCTGTACATTTGAAGAATCTAACAAGGATTACAGTTTCTATAAACTATTTTTGACAGGTAAAGATTGTCATGCATGTCCGTGTGAATAGAGTCCAACAGGCTTTGTGTGAGCAACAAGTCTGTTTATTTCACCTGGGTATGGGTGGGCTGAGTCCAAAAAAGGAGTCAGCAAAGGGTGGTGGGATTATCATTGGTTCTTATGAGTTTGGGATAGGCATACAAACTACCTTCTTAAAGGTGGCGGGGTGGCGGGGGTTGTGGGGGAGAATATTACAAAGTACCTTCTTAAGGGCAGAGGAGAATATATGTATCAGGGTGGGGGCAGGAACAAATCACAATGGTGGAATGTCATCAGTTAAGGCTATTTTCACTTTTTTTGTGGATCTTTGGTTGCTTCAGGCCATCTGGATGTATACATGTAGGTTACAGGGGATGTGATGGCTTAGCTTGGGCTCAGAGGCCTGACATTCCTATCTTCTTATATTAATAAGAAAAGCAAAACAAAATAGTGTTGAAGTGTTGGGGCAGCAAAAAATTTTGGGGGTGGTATGGAGAGATAATGGGTGATGTTTCTCAGGGCCGCTTCGAGCGGGATTAGGGGCGGTGTGGGAACCTACAGTGGGAGATACTCAACTGAAGAAAAATTTGGGGGTAAGGGGTGATATTGTGGGGTTGTTAGAAGGAGTATTTGTTGTATAGAATTATTGGTAATGGCCTATATGCGGTTTTGTATGAATTGAGAAACTAAATGAAAGACACAAGGTCTGAATAAAATAAAGAGAAAAATAGGTATTAAAGGACTAAGAATTGGGAATACCCAGGATGTCCAATTAGAGAGTGTCCAAGGGGTTCAACGTTATTGTTTGCTTGGTTGGCAAGTTTTTGGGCTCTATCCTTGGGTTTTTTTATGTTGTCATATACCAGGCCAGATTGATTTAGGTAAAAACAACACTCTTCATTTAAAAATATACAGAGTCCTCCTTTTCCAGCAGTGAAGAAGAGGCCTCAGTAGTTCTGGGGGACAACTGCAGCTAAAGAGTCAACCAGGGCTTGGAGAACAGATAAAGTTTGTGATATGTCTGTAACGCTAGCAGAGAAGTCATTAGGGAGGCTGCGGAATGTTGTGGCAGTGGTTGAGATGCCTGCTATTCCAGTTCCGAGTGCAATAGTGGAGGCAGAAAGCCCTAGACCCACAAGTAAAGGGATCAGTGGGATGACTCTTTTTTGTCATGTTGGTGTCATGAGAGGGACAGGCACTTGTTCATTCCCGTCTGCAAACTGGATTTTGGGGGTAAGGAGACTAGAGTACATGTGTCCATCCATTTGGCAGGGAGGCACATGTAGGTGGAAGAGCCACATAAAAAGAAGAGACCTTGTGTCAGGCAGAACTGGAAATGTAAAGTGAAAAGGTGAGAGGGTGTCCTGACAGAGTAGTCCTGCACCCCAAATCCTAGAGCTTCAGCAAGGGCAGCAGCCGTTAGAGGTTGTAATGTGGATTGATGGTGCAACTGCATAGAGGGAGAGGTTCGGTTCTCATGGTGTACAAGAAAGCTCATAGTATCTACGAGTAGCCTTTCACTACTATTCATGGGGCTGGGTATAAGCCAGCAAGAGGAGGGGCCAGAAGGAGACTGAGACGAGCAGGGGGAGGGTAGCCAAGGATGGAGTGAGATGCAGGGTAGGTGTCTTCCTAAACAATAGTGACTGCCAATGTTTTTGAGTTTGTCAGTAATGATAGAGGGCTTATCAGTCATGTGAAGCTGGAATGCTCCCATGTGTTTGGTAATATGTGTGGCTGGGTTCTGGAGATAAAGAGTAAAGGAACATTTGGACAGTGGAAGGTTGCCTAAAGGGATTCCAGCAGGCTGTTGTTGGGAGATGCATAAAGGAGCGGCAACAGGGATAGTTGTTTGTGTGGTTAGGGGTCCAAATATGGGGGGTGTGGAATTGACATAAGGAGAAAAGTGCCGTAAGTAGGTGCGGAGAAGTGTGGCAACTTGTTGGTGTGAAATGTCTGGGGAGTTCTCACCAAATCTGTCTAGAAAGTAAAGAAGTGCCTCAGGCGGGTAAAGATGAGGGCTATTAAAGGAGGTTCTGGGGTGCAGGTTGACGGGAGAGGTAGCTCAGTCAGCCTGTAGAGCGAGGATGGCTGTGTAAGTGCAGGAAGAAAGGGAAACGCATAGCCAACAGTTCTGTGCTAGAGAAGGATTGGAGGCAGTGAGGAGAGAGTGGGTGAGATTGATAGTATGCTGGAGGTAACTAGGGAGAGGTAGAGAGTGGCATAAGAATGTAAGAGTGAGTATAAAAGTAAAGAATATAACTTAATCAGGGTGGAAGTATTGGAGGGTGCCCTGCCACCAAGGATCATCTGTCCACTCCAAGAGGGAGTCAAGAGTGACAGTTTGGTGATAGCACCAGGAGATATCAGCTGTGATTGCTTGGAGAAACAATGTAAACCGGCATTGTAAACAAAACAAGAGCAGGCAATTTATGAATAGTTGAGAATGGTGAATAGGAGTATGACTAGACAGAATAAAGTAGGGATGACAAGTTTTTGGTGTATAGTCCAAGTAGTGGGGGCGACTGCGTAAAGCCCTGTCACAAAGAGTAGGGTAAGGATTAATAGACCTAATAGAATGAAGGGATGTATTAGGCTCATAAGGGTTATTATGTTCTTCAGAAATGTGAGTGAGTTTAAGGGAAGTAGGGGAGAGTACTTGTGACTTCCAGGAGGAAGAGGAGATATCAGGCTGTCTGTCTGATGGACACAGCTTTATTCTGGAATGGTGAACCCAATGGGGGAGGGTCCTGCAGGTGGACAGCGGTTGGGGTACTATAGATGACTAAGTAGTGTCCGGTCCATCGAGGCTGTAGAGTTTGAGGGGTCAGATTCTTGACAAGAACTGATGGTCCAGCTAGGGTGTCTTTATATGGCGGGGAATCTGGAGTAGGCAAGGGAAGATTAGCAGCCTGGTGAATTTCCTATCTAGCCTGCTGGAGGACTGGAAGATAGTTGCCTAGAGGAATGGTGTCTGGGACAAGGTTGGGGCCGAGTAAGAAAATGTGTCCATATAAAAGTTCAAATGGACTGTATCCTATAGCATCTCAAGGACAGGCTCTAATTCTGAGAAGGGCAAAAGGTAAAAGTACTGTCCAGTCCTTTTTAAGTTGGAGTCTGAGCTTGGTGAGGTGTGTCTTTAAAAGACCGTTAGTCCGTTCTACCTTTCCTGAAGATTGAGGATGATAAGGGGTATGAAGGTTCCACTGAATACCAAGAGCCTGAGAAAATGCTTGGGTGATTTGACTAGTAAAGGTCAATCTGTTATCAGACTATATAGAGGTGGGAAGGCCAAACCGAGGAATCATGTCTGACAAAAGGGAAGAAATGACCACGGTGGCCTTCTCAGACCCTGTGGGAAAGGCCTCTGCCCATCCAGTGAAAGTGTCTACCCAGACCAAGAAGTATTTTAGTTTGGTGACTCGAGGCATGTGAGTAAAGTCAATTTGCTAGTCCTGGGCGGGGGCAAATCCCTGAGCTTGATGTGTAGGGAAGGGAGGGGACCTGAACAATCCCTGAGGAGTAGTAGAATAGCAGATGGAACACTGAGAAGTGATTTCCTTCAGGATAGATTTCCACGAGGGAAAGGAAATGAGAGGTTCTAAGAGGCGGGCTAGTGGCTTGTAACCTACATGGAAGAGGTTATGAAATGACGATAGAATAGAATGGGCCTTTGAGGCTGGAAGGAGATATTTTCCTTGGTCCAAGAACCATTTGCATTGTGTGGGAAGAGATTGATAGGTGGAAGTTTTCAGTGGGAGTGGTAAGTTTCAGTGGGAGTGACCCATGAGGAGAAAAACTGGTCGTGAGGGACAGAAGTTGGAATGCTAGCTGCTTTTTTAGCTACCTTATCAGCATAAACGTTGCCCTGAGTGATGGGATCTGATGCCTTTTGATGTCCCTTGCAGTGAATGACTCCAGCTTCCTTTGGAAGTAAAGCGGCTTTGAGAAGAGTTTTTATTAAAGAGGCATTAATGATGGAGGGCCCCTGCTTAGTGAGGAAACCTTTTTCAGCCCATATAACAGCATGGTGGTGCAGGATATGGAAGGCATATTTAGAGTCAGTATAAATATTGACGTGTAATTCCTTGGCAAGAGGGAGGGCTCGAGTTAAGGTGATGAGTTTGGCTTGCTGAGAGGTACTGGAGGTGGGCAGAGTGGTAGCCTCAATGATAGATGTGGAGGATGCTATAGCATAGCCTGCCTTTGCTGGTGAGTGGCAGTTAGGCCTGGTGGAACTGCCATCAATAAACCAAGTGTGATCAGGGTGAGGAACAGGAGAGAAGGTAATATGGGGAAATGGAGTGAATGTCAGGTGGATCAGAGAGATACAGTCATGGGGGTCAGGTGTGGTATCTGGAATAGTGTGGGAGGCCGGATTGAAGTCTGGGCCAGGAACAATGGTAATCGTGGGAGACTCAACAAAGACTGAGTATAGCTGAAGGAGCTGGGGAGCAGAAAGTGTATGCGTCAAGTATGAGGAGGAAAATAGATTTTGGAAGTTATGGGGGCCGGGCACGGTGGCTCAAGCCTGTAATCCCAGCACTTTGGGAGGCCGAGACGGGTGGATCACGAAGTCAGGAGATCGAGACCATCCTGGCTAACCCGGTGAAACCCCGTCTCTACTAAAAAATACAAAAAAAACTAGCCGGGCGAGGTGGCGGGCGCCTGTAGTTCCAGCTACTCAGGAGGCTGAGGCAGGAGAATGGTGTAAACCCGGGAGGCGGAGCTTGCAGTGAGCTGAGATCCGGCCACTGCACTCCAGCCTGGGCAACAGAGCAAGACCCCGTCCCAAAAAAAAAAAAAAAAAAAAGAAAGTTATGGGAACTGTAGAGAGTAAGTGGAGCATACCTTGTGATTTTGAGGGCCCCTAAGAGTATTAAAGCAGCGGCAGCCACCGTATGCAGACATGAAGGCTAGGCTGAAACAGTAAGGTCAAGTTGTTTGGACAGAAAGGCTACAGGGCATGTTCCCGGCTCTTGTGTAAGAATTCCAACCACACAGCCCTGCAGTGTGGCTGTGTGTAATGAAAAAGGTTGGGGTGAGTTAGGGAGAACTATGTGGGAGCAGCTTTTAGGGCTGTTTTTTAAGGAATGGAATTGGGAGTGGGGAAAGGATTTAGGATTTGTGGGGTCAGCTAGGTTTATCTAGAACAGAATAATAGGTTGTAGAGGGAGGTATTGAGGATAGGAGAGCATATGGGTTTGGCACCACGGGGTGGATAGGCAAGACAATTTGGTTGATAAGGCGCAGATCTTGAACTAACCTGTAAGACTTGTCTGGTTTTTGGACAGGTAAAATTAGAGAATTGTAAAGAGAGTTTATAGGCTTTAAAAGGCCAAGCTGTAACAGGCAAGTGGTAACAGGCTTTAATCCTTTTAAAGCGTGCTGTGGGATGGGACATTGGTGTTGAGCAGGGTAAGGGTGATTAGGTTTTAATGGGATGGTAACGGGCGTTTGATTGGTTGCCAGGGAAGGAGTGGAGGTGTCCCATACTTGTGGGTTAAGGTGGGGGGATACGAGAGGAAGACGCAAAGGAGGCTTTGGGTTGGGAAGAAGGGTGGCAATGAGATGTGGCTGTAGTCCAGGAGTAATCAGGGAAGCAGATAATTTGGTTAAAATGTCTCAGCCTAATAAGGGAACTGGGCAGATAGGGATAACTAAAAAAGAGTGCATAAAAGAATGTTGTCCAAGTTGACACCAGAGTTGGGGAGTTTTAAGGGGTTTGAAGCTTGCCGTCAATACCCACAACAGTTATGGAGGCAAGGGAAACAGGCCCTTGAAAAGAAGGTCATGTGGAGTGGGTAGCCCCTGTATAGATTAGACAGGGGACGGACTTACCCTGCACTGTAAGAGTTATCCAGAGCTCGGCGTCCGTGATGGTCCAGGGGGCTTCCAAGGCGATCAGGCAGTGTCAGTCTTCAGCTGCTAAGCCGAGGAGATCTGGGAAGGAGTTGGCTAAGGAATGTTGGGTTTGGGCTTCAGGGGCGTTAGGAGCAGTGTCGATGTGAGTCAGACCATCCAACCTCCAGTGGGGTCCGCACAGGGCACCGCTTAGGAGGAATCCCGGGCTGCGGGCATTCTGAGACCCAGTGGCCAGGCTTTTGGCATTTGAAGTAAGGTCCACGAAGATGTTTTGAAGGAGCCCCTGGGAGCTGTGGCTTGGATGTTCTGAAGTTCTTGTATGCTGAAGACGTGGTTATGGGTTGTCTTACAGCAGAGGCAAGTAGCTGTAACTCAGAAATGCATTGCTGTCTGGCTACCTCCTCTCTTATTATTGTACACCTTGAAGGCGAGGTTGATTAATTCCTGTTGTGGGGTTTGAGGGCCAGATTCCAATTTTTGAAGCTTTTTCTAATGTCAGGAGCTGACTGGGTGATAAAATGCATATTAAGAATAAAGCGGCCTTCTGGCCCCTCTGGGTCTAGGGCAGTAAAGTGTCTAAGGGTTGCTGCTAAGCGGGCCATTAACTGGGCTGGGTTTTTATATTTTATGAAAAAGAGCCTAAATGCTAACTGACTTGGGAGAGGTCGGATAAAGAAAAAAGGAGCCTTAACCTTGACTATGCCTTTAGTTCCAGCCACCTCTTTAAGAGGAAATTGTTGGACAGGTGGGGGAGGGCTAGTCACGGAACAAAACTGTAAGCCAGACTGGGTGTGAGGAGGGGAGGTGATAAAAAGATTACAGGGTTGGGGAGCAGAGGCTGAGGAAGAATTGGGACCTGGCTCAGCCTGGTGAGGAGCAGCCTAGGGAAAAGAGGAGAGGTCAGATGAGTCCATAGAAAGGAAGGATTCAAAGGACTCAGAGCTTGGGGTGGAGACTGAAAGAACAGACAGGAGAGAAAGAAGAAAGATTTAGGATGAGTCACATTGGGAGCAGAGACTAGGGAGGGACCCGTGTGTAAAATAATGCCTGGACATCAGACACCTCAGACCATTTGCCCATTTTTCAACAAAAATTATCTAGATCTTGTAGGATAGACAAATCGAAAGTACCATTCTCTGGCCACTTGGAACTACTGTCGAGTTTATATTGGGGCCAAGCACTATTGCCAAAGAAAATAAGGCATTTAAGTTTTAGGTCAGATGTGAGTTGAAGAGGTTTTAAGTTCTTGAGAACACAGATAAGGGAGAAGAAGGGGGAATGGAGGGAGGAACTTGCCCATAGTGAAGGAGGTGAGTTTAAAGAGAAGGGTAGAGACACGGAGAAGGGGTTGGATGAGCAGCCAAGCAGACGTCCCCGCAGTTCACTGGCCACCAAGGGAATGTGAGTGAATGACCAAGGCAGGCGTCACTGCGATGATCAGACACCAATGGAATGTGTCCCCACATTGACACCAGTGGCAGGTGTCCCCACAGTGATTAAACACCAAGGGAAGGCTGTCTTCCTGAGACCGTGACCGGCGCTGGAGTTTTGGGTCCATGGATAAAATGTGTCTCTTTTGTCTCTACTAGACAGGAAAAAGAACTGGAATTGGAAGGACAGGGAGATTGAAGCGTAGTGAGAGAGGAAGATTGAAGGGTAGCGAGAGAGGCTGGAGAGGAGTGAAAAGACTGCTTACTCGATTTGAAATTGATGAGATGTTCCTTGGACTGGTTGATCTGAGGACCTGAGGTCATAGGTGGATCTCCTCACAGAATGAGTGCAAGGACAGGGGACTGGTCTCCTGAAGGAGTCCCTCTGACCCGGTCTTTGGCACCAAATGTCACGCGCGTCCATGTGAAGAGAGTGCAACAGGCTTCGTGTGAGCAACAAGGCTGTTTATTTCACCTGGGTGCAGATGGGCTGAGTCCAAAAAAGGAGTCAGCAAAGGGCGGTAGGATTATCATTACTTCTTATAGGTTTCGGATAGGCATACAAAGTACCTTCTTATGGGCAGGGGGAGAATATTACAAAGTACCTTCTCTTAAGGGCAGGGGAGAATATATTTATCAGTTAGGGTGCGGCAGGAACAAATCACAATGGTGGAATGTCATGAGTTAAGGCTATTTTCACTTCTTTTGTGGATCTTCAGTTGCTTCAGGCCATCTGGATGTATACATGCAGGTTACAGGGGATGTGATGGCTTAGCTTGGGCTCAGAGGCCTGACAAAGATCTCCCATTTGTTTGGTCTACAGGCTGAGATTACCTCTGGGGTTGCAGAGAAGAAGGGTTGTAGCTGGGTCGCAAGGGTGCTGTGGGGTCTGCCTTTGATGACTGTGTTACCAGAGATTTGGACAGTCATGGATTCTTTCTGGGCCATGGAAAGATTAAATATCCTTGAGGACATTAATCTATATGGCAGGCAGTAGGGTAGGGTGTGAAGTTTTTCTGCATATGATGGGCCAAATACCAGGTGTATGAATGGGTTTGGCTTCTGCTGACTACCTGGGAACAGTTTTCAAAGTCTCTGTGTGGGTCCTTAGAGTATGTACAACTGGCCACGGACTGTGGCTGTGAGGGCTAGAACTGAGTCACAGGGCTGCTTCAGGGAGCACAGCTGAGGCCAAGATATATAGGCCTGTCTCCAGGATTATGGCTGGGTGGTTCCCTGCAGATCTCTTGATGGGAAGGACCACTTGTGGACTGTAGCTGAGAGGAATCTGAGAAAGGTTGCAGAACTGCTTCATAATCTTCAGTAAGAACAAGCTCGGTGTGCCATTTCCTTGTCTGTAGCCATGTCTATGGGCCTTTGAGTTGGCCACCTGGGTGAGGACCTCCTTTTTCTAAATAATCCTCCTTGATCTCTGGCTCCACAACTCTTACCTTAGGCAAGCATCTTTCTACTTCTATTTCCTAGTTTACTACTTAAAATATTGTATAAAAGTGGAATCATGGGCCGAGCGCCGTGGCTCATGCCTGTAATCCCAGCACTTTGGGAGGCCAAGGTAGGCAGATCACGAGGTCAGGAGATCGAGACCATCCTGGCTAACAAGGTGAAACCCCGTCTCAACTAAAAATACAAAAAATTAGTCAGGTGTGGTGGCGGGCACCTGTAGTCCCGCTACTTGGGAGGCTGAGGCAGGAGAATGGTGTGAACCCAGGAGGCAGAGCTTGCAGTGAGCCAAGATCGTGCCACTGCACTCCAGCCTGGGGGACAGAGCGAGACTCCGTCTCAAAAAAAAAAAAAAAAAAAAAGTGGAATCATACACTGTCACTTTGTTGGTATCGTATTCCACTTAGAATAATGGCTTTAAGATTTATTCTTATTGTAGCATCTGAGAAGATATTTTCATTGGAGGCTAAACAATATTTTATTGTATATATAAACCACATCTTTTAAAATCATCCATGGATGGGTTTTTTTTCACTTTTGTAAATGATATGGTTTGGATCTGCATTTTCATTCAAATCTCATGTCAAATTGCCATCCTTAGTGTTGGAGGTGGGCTTGGTGGGAGGTGGTTGGGTCATAGGTTTGGCTTCTGATGAATGGTTTAGCTTCGCCCCTTTGGTACTGTCTTTGCCATAGCGAGTGAGTTCTTCTGAGATCTCATTTTTCAAAAGTATATGACACCTCTTCTCTCACTCTCTTACTCCTGCTCCCACCGTGTAAGATGATTTACTGTCCCTTTGCTTTCTGCTATGATTGGAAGCTTTTTGAGGTCTCCCCAGAAGCAGAAGCGGCTGTGCTTTCTGTACAGGCTGTAGAACCATGACCCAGTTAAACCTTTTTTTTAAAATAAATTCGCTGGGCGCAGTAGCTCACGCCTGTAATCCCAGCACTTTGGGAGGCCGAGGTGGGCGGATCACAAGGTCAGGAGATGGAGACCATCCTGGCCAACACGGTGAAACCCCGTCTCTACTAAAAATACAAAAATTAGCCGGGCCTGGTGGCGAATGCCTGTAGTCCCAGCTACTTGGGAGGCTGAGGCAGGAGAATGGCGTGAACCTGGGAGGCAGAGCTTGCAGTGAGCCGAGATCGCGCCACTGCATTCCAGCCTGGGTGACAGAGCGAGACTCCATCTCAAAAAATAAAAAAATTAAAAAATAATAATAATAAAATAAATTAATTAATTAAATAAATTACCCAGTCTCAGATATTTCTTTATAACAATGCAAGAATAAACTAAAATACAGTGAATATTGCTGCAGTAAACCTGGATGTGGAAACATTTCATTCAGATACACTTTGCATATTTTGAGTAGATGCTCAGAAGTGGGGCCAGGCAAGGTGGCTCACACCTGTAACCCCAGCACTTTGGGAGACCTAGGTGGGTGGATCACTTGATGTCAGGAGTTCAAGATCAGCCTGGCCAACATGGTGAAACCTTGTCTCTACTAAAAATACAAAAATTAGCCGTGTGTGGTGGCGTGCAACTGTAATCCCAGCTTTGGGGAGGCTGAGGCACAAGAATTGCTTGAACCCAGGAGGCAGAGGTTGCAGTGAGTTGAGATCGCACCACTGCACTCCAGCCTGGGTGACACAGCAAGACTATGTCAAAAAAAATAAAAGACTGGGCGTGGTGGGTCATGTCTGTAATCCCAGCACTTTGGGAGGCCAATGTGGGCGGATCACGAGGTCAGGAGATCGAGACCATCCTGGCTGGTGAAACCCCGTCTCTACTAAAAGTACAAAAAGAAAATTAGCTGGGCATGGTGGCAGGCACCTGTAGTCCCAGCTACTCAGGAGGCTGAGGCAGGAGAATGGTGTGAACCCGGGAGGCGGAGCTTGCAGTGAACCAAGATCGCACCACTGCACTCTAGCCTGGTGGCCTGTGCCTGTAATCCCAGCTACTCGGGAAGCCAAGGCATGAGAACTGCGTGAACCCAGGAGGCAGAGGTTACAGTGAGCTGAGATCGTGCCACTGCACTCCAGACTGGGGGAAAAAAAAAAAACCTTTCTTAAAAAAAAAAAAAAAAAAAAAAAAAAAACAAAAAAACTTGCTGAGACCAAGGTCATAATCTTACTGTATTTTCTTTTAGAGATTGTATAGGTATAATTCTGACATTTAAATATTTAACTCATTTAAGACAGTTTTTGTATATGGTTCAGAGGAAGGACCCAATCTCAGTTTTTCCCATGTGGATACAGAGTTTTCCAACACCATTTATTGAAGAGACTCTCTTGTTGTACAGTCATAGCAACCTTGTTGAAGATCATTTGAGCATATACACAAACATGGTTTGGTTTTAACTTCTGGGTTCTGTTCCATCACTATTTGTCTTCTTGCAATTACCACACTGTTTTTATTTATGTAGCTTTGTAATCTGTTCTAAACAAAGGAAGCATTGTGCCTCTAACTTTGTTCTCGTTTTCTAAGAATGTTCGGCCTATCAGTGGTCCTTTGATATTTCATGTAAATGTAAGAATTTTAAAAAAGATTTCTTTTTTTTTTTTTTTTTTTTTTTTTTTTT
>NW_022165520.1:0-1650 GCF_008728515.1 Papio anubis | reverse complement strand
TGTTGTGTGAATTCCTCTCACTCAGCTAAGCTTCTCTTTTCATTGAGCAGTTTTATAACACTGTTTATGTTTAGTGTGCTAAGGGATTTCGGGAATGCTTTGAGGCTTACAGTGAAACAGGAAATATGTTCAGATAGTAACTGGAGAGAAGCTTTCCGAGGAACTACTTTGTGATGTGTGCATTCCACTCACAGTGTTATACATCTCTTCTGATACAGCATCAGGGAGACCCTTTAGGAGAAAAAGGTACCAATTGATATCCGGGGACATATGGATGCCTATGGAGAAAAAGGATATATCTTCAGATAAAAACTGAAAATATTATTTCTGTGAATCTGCTTTTTGCTATGTTTATTCATCTCACATAGATAAAGCCTTTTTTACATTATGCAGCTTGGAAACTCTCTCATGGACGGATTCGAGAAGGTACATTCAGGAGCACATTCAGGATTATGGTGGAAAAGGAAATATCTTCAGGTGAAAAACAGAAAGAAGCTTTCTGTGAATCTGCTTTTTGCTATGTTTATTCATCACACATTGATAAAGTTTTGTTTATGTTACGCAGCCTGGAAACTCCGTCATAGACAGATCCACAAAGGGATATTAGGAATCACATTCAGGCCGATGGTGAAAAAGTAAATATCTTCAGATAAAAACTGGAGAGAAGCTTTCTGAGAAACTGCTTTGTGATTTGTGCCTTCCACTCAGCAAGTTATGCCTCTTTTCTCATAAGGCAATGTTTGAATACTGTTCCTGTAAAACCAAAAATGTGATATTATGGAGTGCATTGAAGACTGTACAAAAAGTGAAATATCCTCAAATAAAACCCAAAAAGAAGCGTTCCAAGAATTGCTCTCTGATACGTGCGTTCATTTCACAGAGTTAAAGCTTACTCTACATTGCCCAGTTTGGAAACTCAGTCTTTGAGGAATCTGTGAAGAGATATTAAGTGTTACCCTGAGGCCTGTGCTGAACAAGGAGATGTCTTCCATTGAAAACTGGAGAGAGAGGGGGCGGAGCAAGATGGCCGAATAGGAACAGGTCCAGTCTCCAACTCCCAGCGCGAGTGACACAGAAGACCGGTGATTTCCGCATTTTCGACTGAGGTACTGGGTTCATCTCACTGGGGAGTGCCGGACAATTGGTGCTGGTGCGCTGCTGCAGCCCGACCAATGAGAGCTGAAGCAGGGCGAGGCATTGCCTCACCTGGGAAGCTCAAGGGGAAAGGGAATCCCTTTTCCTAGCCAGGAGAACTGAGACACACAACACCTGGAAAATCGGGTAACTCCCACCCCAATACTGCACTTTAAGCAAACAGGCACACCAGGATATTATACCCCACACCTGGCTGGGAGGGTCCCACACCCACGGAGCCTCCCTCACTGCTAGCACAGCAGTCTGCGATCTCGCGGCAAGGCAGCAGCGAGGCTGGGAAAGGGGCACCCGCCATTGCTGAGGATTAAGTAGGTAAACAAAGCAGCTGGGAAGCGCGAACTGGGTGGAGCTCACAGCAGCTCAAGGAAACCTGCCTGTCTCTGTAGACTCCACCTCTGGGGACAGGGCACAGTAAACAACAACAAAAGCCAAAAGCAACAGAAACCATTACAGATGCAAATGACTCTGTCTGACAGCTTTGAAGAGAGCAGTGGA
>NW_022165519.1:0-1650 GCF_008728515.1 Papio anubis | reverse complement strand
CCTTTACAGCTTTATAGTTTGTCTTCACTACACACCTACGAGAAGTGATTTCTAGGTTAGCTGAGTATATAACTAAGACTAACCCATAGCAATCAGCGCCTTTGCACACAGCAACTCCTAAAAAATTTCTGATAAACAAATGAGTGAATAAAGAACTATGACAAGACATCTGGAAAGTTTCAGGGACGTGAGGGAGAAGGTTTTTGTTCCAGTAGACTGACATCATACCGACACTTTTATATAAGAATGGCAACAATGATTATCAAACGAAAAAATTAATTTTCATCGAGCCCAGAGTCCACTTTTCTCTTCTAGTCATAAACGCCATTAAAAAAAAAAAAAAAATCCTTTCAGCCCAACTACAGATGCCAACCATGCTCCCAATAAATAAAGGAGGTTTTTCTCAGAAGCTTCAGGAATGCAGGAGTCTGGAAGTGGAAAGGGCAAGACAAGAGGAGTCTGAGGTAACGCGGCTACCGGGAGACAGAGAAAGGAGACAGAGAATCTCAACACTGGGGCCGAGACGCAGCATCCCTAGAGCCTGGGTGCCAATCAGGCGGTGCTGGCAGGAGGGGGGTCAGCCGGGAGTGGAGGCAGCAGAAAAGGCTCTCTCACCTCTAACGCCGCCTGGGGATCCCGGTCGATTAGAGCATCTGACAAGCTCTGGAAAAATCTGCCAGAAAAACGACTCCAGCAGAGCCCACTGACCAAGGAAAGGGGGATAAAATAAATAGCAAAGGGAAGGAAAAACACGCACCTCTGGGATGCTGCAGGTCCTGCTGCTGCAGCCGCCGCCATCCCTCGTAGTCACTGTTGCTGCCGCCGGAGCTGCTACTACCGCGCTCAGAAATTCCGCCACTGCCCAAGGAGAAAACTTCTGCAGAAACACCAACCGAGCTTCCGTCCTAAGTAGCCAACCAGCAGCCACGCAGCGTGCTGCTAGCGGGACGGGGAGGCGACCCGCGGGCGCGTGGCCGGCTGGGTCAGTGGAGGAGCGAGTTCTCCCAGCCGGCACCCCGGCCCGGGACCCGCGCTCACAGTCCCCGCCCCCTCGCAGCTATGGTTACGGAGGCCTGGGCCTACGGGTTCTCCCTCTTTTCCTCCGCGCCCACGCCCGCGGGCACTCGACAGAGCCTCCAGGAGTAGTATCTCAGATGCACTTTTGTAACACAACGTTCTCCTTCAGGAACGTGTACGGGCAGGGGCGTTTGCTTGTCCGTTAATAACAGAAGCTACAGGCCGGGCGTCGTGGCTCACGCCTATAATCCCAGCACTTTGGGAGGCCGAGACGGGTGGATCACGAGGTCAGGAGTTCAAGACCAGCCTGGCCAAGATGCTGAAACCCTGTCTACTAAAAATATAAAAACTAGCCGGGCGTAGTGGCACGCGCCTGTAATCCCAGCTACTCGGGAGGCTGAGGCAAGAGAATGCCTTGAACCCGGGCAGCAGAGGTTACAGTGGGTCAAGATTGTGCCACTGCACTCCTGCCTGGGCGACAGAGCGAGACTCTGTCTCAAAAATATAATAATAATAATAACACAAGCTACTTCAAGCTCCGTTTTCCCTAGATTTTATCACGGCTTTCGTCTCCGTGATGTCACTGGCGGCTGCGCGGTCTTTTCAGGGAACAGAGGGGCCTGGATGGCGCCT
>NW_022165518.1:0-1650 GCF_008728515.1 Papio anubis | reverse complement strand
AGCGTGCGTCTCTCCCCTGCAGCTGCACAGGCAGAAACCAGGGGCCGTGAGTCTGAGGCATTGTGTTTGGTTCCTGGCAGGTAATCTTTTGGGAGACCATCCCATACAATTAGTGTTACACTACTCAAAAAGTAAGTGTGACTTTTATAGAAAAATCGATTCCATTTGGGAGAAAGGTCTAATAAAACCACAAAAGGATAATACAATAACAAATTAAATTCATCTGTCCAAACTGATATCCCAAAGCCCTCTGGGCACACAGCTGCTTTTCTGAGCTGAAATTCAGCTCCAGCTAAGAAACAGGTCAACTTTTCTAAAAAGATTTCTTTTTCACATGCCTTCAATAAAAATTCCTTTCCCTCACTTGTCATTTTCCAGATTTAATGGCTCCGTTGGCCTTCCTCTTATTTAGGCCATGAGCACTGACTGCATGTCTGCTACGGCCGGGACTCCAAGGGAGGCACCCTAGGGAACACAGATGACCGCAGCACAGCGACACCCTCAAGGAGCACACACGGGGAAGGCAAGATGATACCATCGCCGCCTTCAAACAGAAAAGGACTTGGCATCCATACCCCGTCCCATTTCTAGAAAACAACGATGCTGAGTCAGTAACATTTACCGAACAGCCTGCAGTGTGGAGGCAGCACGAGGGGGCTCCATGTGGGGAAAAGCACCTTCAGAAGGGGGCATGCAAGCAATGTGGAGGCAGGAGACGCCCCCACGCACAAGGGCCAGCCTGGGGGCCTGCAGAAATGTCCATGCATCTGGGAAGAGGGAGAGAGGACAAGATACTTAAATGCTCCAAAATGAATAGAAGCCTCCCAAGAACCTCCCCCGAAATGGGGCAGGGATTTACAAAAGACCAAACCGAACATGTGCAGTTACCTGAGCATAGCGCCACAAGAGTGAGCTATTCCAGGAAGAAACAGGGTCACTAGAAGCCTGAGCCTCTACTCCCAGCTCTGCGACTCATTCACCCTATGACCTTGGTGAAGGCTCTTAGCTTCTGTGAACCACAAGAGAATCACGGGAAAACAGAAGATATGAAAACTGCTCTGCCTTTTTCACAGAACTGCTGAGGGAATAAAATCAGATAATGGATTTTTAAATTCTCTGTGAATTACAAAGCAAAATGCAAACATATGAAATCATTCCTACCATTAATAACAGCACCGTAAAATTAAGAGTAGAGTTAAGACCACTGCATTTTCCACCCCCCGACTCCCAAGAGAAATAGTGAGGCCAGCCGATGTATTTGGGCAACCCCAGTATCTAGGCTTTGAGAGCCTCAAACCGCTCATGAACTCTGACAGTATCACTCCAGCCCAGTGCTCATTAAGTTCTCCAAGACAGCCAACTGACATAAAATACTACAGCTTTTTCAGCTGGGCTTGAAGCCCTCCAAGCTCACAGCACAGCTAAACAATGAAGAAGAGGTTTTCTGCCACTAGGCTCAAAAGCCGGCTTTTGTAGATTCCCATAGAAAGAACATTCAAGGCCAGGCGTGGTGGCTCATGCCTGTAATCCCAGCAATTTGGGAAGCCAAGGCAGGAGGATCACCTGAGGTCAGAAGTTCAAGAACAGCCTGGCCAATGTGGCGAAGCCCCGTCTGTACTAAAAATACAAAAATTAGCCGGGCATGCTGGC
>NW_022165517.1:0-1650 GCF_008728515.1 Papio anubis | reverse complement strand
AGCGTGCGTCTCTCCCCTGCAGCTGCACAGGCAGAAACCAGGGGCCGTGAGTCTGAGGCATTGTGTTTGGTTCCTGGCAGGTAATCTTTTGGGAGACCATCCCATACAATTAGTGTTACACTACTCAAAAAGTAAGTGTGACTTTTATAGAAAAATCGATTCCATTTGGGAGAAAGGTCTAATAAAACCACAAAAGGATAATACAATAACAAATTAAATTCATCTGTCCAAACTGATATCCCAAAGCCCTCTGGGCACACAGCTGCTTTTCTGAGCTGAAATTCAGCTCCAGCTAAGAAACAGGTCAACTTTTCTAAAAAGATTTCTTTTTCACATGCCTTCAATAAAAATTCCTTTCCCTCACTTGTCATTTTCCAGATTTAATGGCTCCGTTGGCCTTCCTCTTATTTAGGCCATGAGCACTGACTGCATGTCTGCTACGGCCGGGACTCCAAGGGAGGCACCCTAGGGAACACAGATGACGGCAGCACAGCGACACCCTCAAGGAGCACACACGGGGAAGGCAAGATGATACCATCGCAGCCTTCAAACAGAAAAGGACTTGGCATCCATACCCCGTCCCATTTCTAGAAAACAACGATGTTCAGTCAGTAACATTTACCGAACAGCCTGCAGTGTGGAGGCAGCACGAGGGGGTTCCATGTGGGGAAAAGCACCTTCAGAAGGGGGCATGCAAGCAATGTGGAGGCAGGAGACGCCCCCACGCACAAGGGCCAGCCTGGGGGCCTGCAGAAATGTCCATGCATCTGGGAAGAGGGAGAGAGGACAAGATACTTAAATGCTCCAAAATGAATAGAAGCCTCCCAAGAACCTCCCCCGAAATGGGGCAGGGATTTACAAAAGACCAAACCGAACATGTGCAGTTACCTGAGCATAGCGCCACAAGAGTGAGCTATTCCAGGAAGAAACAGGGTCACTAGAAGCCTGAGCCTCTACTCCCAGCTCTGCGACTCATTCACCCTATGACCTTGGTGAAGGCTCTTAGCTTCTGTGAACCACAAGAGAATCACGGGAAAACAGAAGATATGAAAACTGCTCTGCCTTTTTCACAGAACTGCTGAGGGAATAAAATCAGATAATGGATTTTTAAATTCTCTGTGAATTACAAAGCAAAATGCAAACATATGAAATCATTCCTACCATTAATAACAGCACCATCAAATTAAGAGTAGAGTTAAGACCACTGCATTTTCCACCCCCCGACTCCCAAGAGAAATAGTGAGTCCAGCCGATGTATTTGGGCAACCCCAGTATCTAGGCTTTGAGAGCCTCAAACCGCTCATGAACTCTGACAGTATCACTCCAGCCCAGTGCTCATTAAGTTCTCCAAGACAGCCAACTGACATAAAATACTACAGCTTTTTCAGCTGGGCTTGAAGCCCTCCAAGCTCACAGCACAGCTAAACAATGAAAAAGAGGTTTTCTGCCACTAGGCTCAAAAGCCGGCTTTTGTAGATTCCCATAGAAAGAACATTCAAGGCCAGGCGTGGTGGCTCATGCCTGTAATCCCAGCAATTTGGGAAGCCAAGGCAGGAGGATCACCTGAGGTCAGAAGTTCAAGAACAGCCTGGCCAATGTGGCGAAGCCCCGTCTGTACTAAAAATACAAAAATTAGCCGGGCATGCTGGC
>NW_022165516.1:0-1652 GCF_008728515.1 Papio anubis | reverse complement strand
CCCATGATAGGCCCCGGTGTGTGATGTTCCCCTTCCCAAGTCCAAGTGATCTCATTGTTCAGTTCCCACCTATGGTGAGAACATGCGGTGTTTGGTTTTCTGTTCTTGTGATAGTTTGCTAAGAATGATGGTTTCCAGCTGCATCCATGTCCCTACAAAGGACACAAACTCATCCTTTTTTATGGCTGCATAGTATTCCATGGTGTATATGTGCCACATTTTCTTAATCCAGTCTGTCAGTGATGGACATTTGGGTTGATTCCAAGTCTTTGCTATTGTGAATAGTGCTGCAATAAACATACGTGTGCATGTGTCTTTATAGCAGCATGATTTATAATCCTTTGGGTATATCCCCAGTAATGGGATGGCTGGGTCATATGGTACATCTAGTTCTAGATCCTTGAGGAATCGCCATACTGTTTTCCATAATGGTTGAACTAGTTTACAATCCCACCAACAGTGTAAAAGTGTTCCTATTTCTCCACATCCTCTCCAGCACCTGTTGTTTCCTGACTTTTTAATGATTGCCATTCTAACTGGTGTGAGATGGTATCTCATTGTGGTTTTGATTTGCATTTCTCTGATGGCCAGTGATGATGAGCATTTTTTCATGTGTCTGTTGGCTGTATGAATGTCTTCTTTTGAGAAATGTCTGTTCATATCCTTTGCCCAGTTTTTGATGGGGTTGTTTGTTTTTTTCTTGTAAATTTGTTGGAGTTCTTTGTAGGTTCTGGATATTAGCCCTTTGTCAGATGAGTAGATTGCAAAAATTTTCTCCCATTTTGTAGGTTGCCTGTTCACTCTGATGGTAGTTTCTTTTGCTGTGCAGAAGCTCTTTAGTTGAATTAGATCCCATTTGTCAATTTTGGCTTTTGCTGCCGTTGCTTTTGGTGTTTTAGACATGAAGTCTTTGCCCATGCCTATGTCCTGAATGGTACTACCTAGGTTTTCTTCTAGGATTTTTATGGTATTAGGTCTAACATTTAAGTCTCTAATCCATCTTGAATTAATTTTCGTATAAGGAGTAAGGAAAGGATCCAGTTTCAGCTTTCTACTTATGGCTAGCCAATTTTCCCAGCACCATTTATTCAATAGGGAATCCTTTCCCCAGTTCTTGTTTTTGTCAGGTTTGTCAAAGATCAGATGGCTGTAGATGTGTGGTATTATTTCTGAGGACTCTGTTCTGTTCCATTGGTCTATATCTCTGTTTTGGTACCAGTACCATGCTGTTTTGGTTACTGTAGCCTTGTAGTATAGTTTGAAGTCAGGTAGCGTGATGCCTCCAGCTTTGTTCTTTTGACTTAGGATTGTCTGGGAGATGCGGGCTCCTTTTCGGTTCCATATGAACTTTAAAGCAGTTTTTTCCAATTCTGTGAAGAAACTCATTGGTAGCTTGATGTGGATGGCATTGAATCTATAAATAACCTTGGGCAGTATGGCCATTTTCACGATATTGATTCTTCCTATCCATGAGCATGGTATGTTCTTCCATTTGTTTGTGTCCTCTTTTATTTCACTGAGCAGTAGTTTGTAGTTCTCCTTGAAGAGGTCCTTTACATCCCTTGTAAGTTGGATTCCTAGGTATTTTATTCTCTTTGAAGCAATTGTGAATGGAAGTTCATTCATGATTTGGCTCTCTGTCTGTTACTGGT
>NW_022165515.1:0-1652 GCF_008728515.1 Papio anubis | reverse complement strand
GGCCAGGTCTGCCCCTTCCGGGTCACCACTGACAGCTTGGGGGTAGGGTGGGGCTGTCCTCTACACAGGCTGCAACAGGTCAGGGGCCCAGAACCACACAAGGGTGCCCTGGAGGGTTGTGTGGGAGAAGGCCAGGTCTCTGACTCAGCTGTCCACTCCATCACCAGAACCATCACCTGCGTTTTCTTCACCTGGCCCCTTGAAAATACTTCACTGTGCTATCAGCCCCCGCAACGGTCATCTTTCCGGATAAAGCTGGCCTTCAGGAACTTTGCCAGGCCTGGACTGGGCGTGGAGGACCACCAGGAACTTGTCCTAGGCCAGTTGCTGCCTCCGAAGCCCAACGAGGCCAAGCCAGATGGTGAGGTGGCTTGCAGTCTGGGGTGGTGTTTTGGGGCTACAACTCCCTTAAATTCCATTCAGGCACTTCTGTGCTTGGAAAGCCCAGTGAAAAGTGACTGGTGGGGTGACCTTTTCCCCTTTTCCAGATCCTGCTCCACATCCTGGGCCACAGGCATTAACAATGCCGGCCCTGGAGCCAGCACCACTACTGCTGGCGGACCTGGTGCCTGCTCTGGAGCCAGAGTCACGTGCGGCCCTGGATGCACCAGGATATCTACATTCACCACCAGCACCAGCACCAGGCGAAGGGTCTGCTCCAGTGACAGTGCTGGAGCCACAGTCAGCCCCAGAGTCCCCCTGTCCCTGTCCTGTAAAGAACCAACCCACTGAGGAGCTGCCTGATGTCACGATCTTCCCTCCCAGGCTGCTGGCAGAGCAGCTGACCCTTATGGATGCGGTGAGCAGCTAGGCTTTGCAGGCTGTGCCTCTGACACCAGCTGTCTCAGACCAGCCTCTCCCTGAGAAGTGGCCAATACCTTGGGACCAATTGTAGCTCCACTTCTTACCAACCACGGGATCTGGATGAGTTTCCTCATCCACAAGTCTTCCCTGTCTGCCTGTGGACAGCAGAGATGGGACATCGCCCATGCCAGCTACACAGAGGGACTGTACAGATTGAAAGACAGGGGATGGACAGAAAGCAGGGCAGGGTGGTGCTCACTGAGGGGCAGACAGGGCCATGGGTCACTCACCCAGCTGCTCAGGAGCCTCACTACCCTCAGCGCTTATTAGGTACCTGATGCATACTAGATTCTATGGCAGACACCCAAACAGAGCCCATAGTTGCAGCTGCCACAGGGAAAGTGCACCAGTATGGAGAAAAGGAGTACAGGGATGATTGCATGGGAGGAAGACGAATCCTCAGGACGGGCAGGCCTGAGCCACCCTCTAGTTCTTGGAAGTGCGGATGGCCTGGGAGAAAATGTCACTCTCTCTTCCCACTCTTGTTGGGTTCTGGGATATGATGCATTCAGGGCCCTCGGTGGTCAGAAAATCAAAGCCAGGGACTCCCACATGTCTGAGGCCCATTTTAAAGCTTTTTGAGCTCCAGCTCAGTTCCTGAGAGAGACCGTGGATGACTGTGAGCTCAGTCCCTGCCTGGGACTGTGGGTGACTCTGAGCTGGGGTGTGCTCTGTCTGTGACACTCTCCTCCTACCCCCAAAGGAGCTGTTCAAGAAGGTGGAGCTCTACGAATGTTTGGGCTCCATCTGGGGCCGACGAGCTAAGAAGGGGAATGAGCACGTGGCAC
>NW_022165514.1:0-1652 GCF_008728515.1 Papio anubis | reverse complement strand
CCACCCTCTATCATGGACAGTGTGGCCCCCATAGCGCCTGAAACCACACCCTCCAAGCACCTACCTGCACCCCTCACTCCCCTGCCCCACCACCAACAGTGTAGCACCGGATACTGCCTCTAACCTATCCCCCTGCCACGGGCATTGCAACCCCACATGGTGCCAACAAGCCCCCGCCATGGGCAGAGCAGCCCTGGAGAGCATCCCCACTCCGCTGTGGGCAATGAAGTCTGAGGAGTCAGGACCCGACCAGTCCTCCCACCCCCATGCCGCTGGCAGTGTAACCACTATAGCGGCCCCAACCTGGCCTCTGTCGGGGGCCGTGCAGCACCCAATAGAGCCCCCAACCAGCCCTACTGCTGCCAGCAATACAGCCAAGATAGTGACTCCAATCCGCTCCACCCACACCGCCACCCCGCCCACACCCCCCCTTCGTCCCCCTGCTGCTGAGAGCAGTGCAGTCCCGACAGCACACCTGAAACTAGTGACGCCCGGAATAACACTAGTACGCCAATATAGTGACGTTTGAATAACACCCCAACCATTCCCCGCCTCGGGCAGCCCCGGACAGCGCACCTACCCCATCGCCTTTCTACGCTCTGGCCAGCTGCAGTGTCCATCGCTGTCACCAACCACAGCGAGGCGACCCAGTGAGGTGAGGGCCAGCGAGGCCAGCCACAGTCCCACAGGCTCTAGCCTCCAGCCTGTGGTAGGTGCCGCCTCCTCCTCCTTCCCTTCCTGTAGCCAGGCATGGAGCAGCTCTCACCACCAGCTGTCTATCCCCATGGCCGCCACACACCAAGCAGCGGAAAACCCTGGCGCCACAGGCTCCAGCTTTTAGTGTGGGAGCAGACCTGGCTTCTGCCTTCTCTAAACTGCGAGTGGAAGAAACACACGGAATAATAGCAGAGCCCACAATGGCCTAACTCCCATTAGTATGCCTTATATACTGAGGTTGTGCTGGCCCGGTTCCTGGACTTCATGTTCTGATTGGATGAGAGAAAACAGCTGTGCCTACTCTGATTGGACGTTATTTTCATGTTCTGATTGGATGAGAGCAAGTCTTAGACTAACCAATCAGAATGTGAAAATAAAGTCCAATCAGAGTAGGCCTAGCTTTTTCCTCTCATCCAATCAGA
The DNA here is from genome assembly GCF_008728515.1 of Papio anubis. Taxonomy (NCBI): domain Eukaryota; kingdom Metazoa; phylum Chordata; class Mammalia; order Primates; family Cercopithecidae; genus Papio; species Papio anubis. Next base: position 513 of record NW_022165514.1, on the reverse strand, counting down.
ACATGTAGTTTATAATCTCGGTATATAAAGCATGTTACTTGGGGAGTCTCCCCATTCCAGCCTTGTCCCTGTCTGACTTTGTAGCTGCTCCGTTCCCAGCTTGGAGTAGGAGGTGCTGGCTGCGCAGGCTGGAGGTTGGAGCCTGTGGGGCTGTGGCTGTCCTCGCTGACTCGCCTCGCCGGCTTGCTTTGATCGCTGCAGTTTTGGTGGCAGCCGCGGACACTGCAGCTGGCCAGAGCATAGAAAGGCGTCAGAGTAAGTGCGCTATCCAGGGCTGCATTGCCCGTGGCCTGGGACGGTTTGGGGGCCCTATCTCCTCAGGTGTCACTGCCCGCCTTGAGTGGCTAGTTGGGTGTGCTATCTGGGGCTGTGCTGCCAGATAGCTTACAACCATTATTGCTTCTATGAAGTGATAGATTAATCCGATGTGATATAAGGAGTTCAGTGGTGTGTTTGGAATTTTGTATATGGTTGGTGTTGAGCTGGAACGCTTGCGTAATTGATGGCTGCTTT
>NW_022165513.1:0-1652 GCF_008728515.1 Papio anubis | reverse complement strand
TTTTTTTTTGAGAAAGCCATGTTTATGTAGAGATTTATGTTTCCTCCCTTTTTAAATAATAAACTGAAGAGATTGTTAAGAATTATATATTTTATTTAGAACACTTATAATTTGAAGATGTTGGGGGACCTTTAGAGATCTTCTAATTCAAGGACTGTTCTTTTATTTTTTATTTAATTAATTAATTAATTAAATTTTTGAGATGGAGTCTCACTCTGTTGCCAGGCTGACGTGGAATGGCATGATCCTGGCTCACTGCAACATCTGACTCCTGGGTTTAAGCAATTCTCCTGTCTCAGCCTCCCCGAGTAGCTGGGATTAGAAACATGCACCACTACGCCCAGCTAATTTTTGTATTTTTAGGAGAGACAGGGTTTCACCTTGTTGTCCAGGATGGTCTCAGTCTCCTGACCTCGTAATCTGCCTGCCTCAGCCTCCCAAAGTTCTGGGATTACAGGCATGAGCCACCACACGTGGCCTATTTTTTCCATTATTTTTAGTGACATACTATTTGGATTAAAAAGATAAATGCGAGACTGTATAACCAGGCAGGTACAGCTTAAAAACACTAATTGTGTCTACCTATTTATTCAAAGAATAATTAGACACAGTCAAGTAATGTGACTTGTCCTAAATCACACAAGTTCCTAGATTCCCAGTCTGGACTATTAACAAAGCACTCTTTCATATATAATATTCTCTAACTTGACTTTAGTTACTTAAAGTATTTCCACACAGGAAGTTATTATTTAGATAATAGGAACATCTCATTCTTTAGGTCAAGTTGTTTTCGTTCCCTGCTTGTTAGTTAATCAAGGACTCTAGAAATGACAGGTAAAGTGTTCATATTCACCGCCTTTACTGGACACACTTAATGTTAGTCAATGGCAACCTGAGTTTCTCCACCACACTTAACAAGCATATTAGAAAATGCAAAGAGCCTTACAAAGAAGATGATATAATGTTGTTTTTCTAGGCATGATGTCCATTAGAAACTATAATGTGATATTCTATTACTTTAAAATAATGATTGACTCATTTTGAGCTTTGTTTTACAGTTAATCAGTAACCAATTTATTGAAATCAACTTAGAATAGTGAGGGCTTAAAACCCAAAAGGATTTGTCTGCAGGCTTGCTCAGCGACAATGTGGTATACAGTCACTCAATCAAAGGTAGCTCTGAAGAGTCTACATTTACATTTTTAATAGACTATAAAGTAATTTTAGAAAATTATTTTTAACTTCCTTTGATTGTTTAATCAACCTCTACTTTAATGAAAACTGTTAATTTCACTATAGTTTTAAAAATTCCTAATATTGTAAGACCAAAATACCTAGTAGAATATGTATTACTGTAAATTGCTAGTTGATTATGGTGAAGGTCCTCATCATGCAATAATGAATTGTCATACATTCACCCATTTGTGATTTAAAATCAAAATCTTACAATACAATTATAAGTACTATATAGTTTAGTCTTACATTTTTTCCAGCCCTGCAATCTTTGCCTGTTAATTGGCATATTGACTTCTTTTACACTTAATATAAATATTGATATAGTTTACTTTAAGACTGCCAGGTTAGTAATTAATTTTTATTTGTTCTTTCTGCTTTTGTTTCTCTTAGATTATTTTAAATACAATTGCTTATTA
>NW_022165512.1:0-1652 GCF_008728515.1 Papio anubis | reverse complement strand
CCCATGATAGGCCCCGGTGTGTGATGTTCCCCTTCCCAAGTCCAAGTGATCTCATTGTTCAGTTCCCACCTATGGTGAGAACATGCGGTGTTTGGTTTTCTGTTCTTGTGATAGTTTGCTAAGAATGATGGTTTCCAGCTGCATCCATGTCCCTACAAAGGACACAAACTCATCCTTTTTTATGGCTGCATAGTATTCCATGGTGTATATGTGCCACATTTTCTTAATCCAGTCTGTCAGTGATGGACATTTGGGTTGATTCCAAGTCTTTGCTATTGTGAATAGTGCTGCAATAAACATACGTGTGCATGTGTCTTTATAGCAGCATGATTTATAATCCTTTGGGTATATCCCCAGTAATGGGATGGCTGGGTCATATGGTACATCTAGTTCTAGATCCTTGAGGAATCGCCATACTGTTTTCCATAATGGTTGAACTAGTTTACAATCCCACCAACAGTGTAAAAGTGTTCCTATTTCTCCACATCCTCTCCAGCACCTGTTGTTTCCTGACTTTTTAATGATTGCCATTCTAACTGGTGTGAGATGGTATCTCATTGTGGTTTTGATTTGCATTTCTCTGATGGCCAGTGATGATGAGCATTTTTTCATGTGTCTGTTGGCTGTATGAATGTCTTCTTTTGAGAAATGTCTGTTCATATCCTTTGCCCAGTTTTTGATGGGGTTGTTTGTTTTTTTCTTGTAAATTTGTTGGAGTTCTTTGTAGGTTCTGGATATTAGCCCTTTGTCAGATGAGTAGATTGCAAAAATTTTCTCCCATTTTGTAGGTTGCCTGTTCACTCTGATGGTAGTTTCTTTTGCTGTGCAGAAGCTCTTTAGTTGAATTAGATCCCATTTGTCAATTTTGGCTTTTGCTGCCGTTGCTTTTGGTGTTTTAGACATGAAGTCTTTGCCCATGCCTATGTCCTGAATGGTACTACCTAGGTTTTCTTCTAGGATTTTTATGGTATTAGGTCTAACATTTAAGTCTCTAATCCATCTTGAATTAATTTTCGTATAAGGAGTAAGGAAAGGATCCAGTTTCAGCTTTCTACTTATGGCTAGCCAATTTTCCCAGCACCATTTATTCAATAGGGAATCCTTTCCCCAGTTCTTGTTTTTGTCAGGTTTGTCAAAGATCAGATGGCTGTAGATGTGTGGTATTATTTCTGAGGACTCTGTTCTGTTCCATTGGTCTATATCTCTGTTTTGGTACCAGTACCATGCTGTTTTGGTTACTGTAGCCTTGTAGTATAGTTTGAAGTCAGGTAGCGTGATGCCTCCAGCTTTGTTCTTTTGACTTAGGATTGTCTTGGAGATGCGGGCTCCTTTTCGGTTCCATATGAACTTTAAAGCAGTTTTTTCCAATTCTGTGAAGAAACTCATTGGTAGCTTGATGTGGATGGCATTGAATCTATAAATAACCTTGGGCAGTATGGCCATTTTCACGATATTGATTCTTCCTATCCATGAGCATGGTATGTTCTTCCATTTGTTTGTGTCCTCTTTTATTTCACTGAGCAGTAGTTTGTAGTTCTCCTTGAAGAGGTCCTTTACATCCCTTGTAAGTTGGATTCCTAGGTATTTTATTCTCTTTGAAGCAATTGTGAATGGAAGTTCATTCATGATTTGGCTCTCTGTCTGTTACTGGT
>NW_022165511.1:0-1652 GCF_008728515.1 Papio anubis | reverse complement strand
GGCCAGGTCTGCCCCTTCCAGGTCACCACTGACGGCTTGGGGGTAGGGTGGGGCTGTCCTCTACACAGGCTGCAACAGGTCAGGGGCCCAGAACCACACAAGGGTGCCCTGGAGGGTTGTGTGGGAGAAGGCCAGGTCTCTGACTCAGCTGTCCACTCCATCACCAGAACCATCACCTGCGTTTTCTTCACCTGGCCCCTTGAAAATACTTCACTGTGCTATCAGCCCCCGCAACGGTCATCTTTCCGGATAAAGCTGGCCTTCAGGAACTTTGCCAGGCCTGGACTGGGCGTGGAGGACCACCAGGAACTTGTCCTAGGCCAGTTGCTGCCTCCGAAGCCCAACGAGGCCAAGCCAGATGGTGAGGTGGCTTGCAGTCTGGGGTGGTGTTTTGGGGCTACAACTCCCTTAAATTCCATTCAGGCACTTCTGTGCTTGGAAAGCCCAGTGAAAAGTGACTGGTGGGGTGACCTTTTCCCCTTTTCCAGATCCTGCTCCACATCCTGGGCCACAGGCATTAACAATGCCGGCCCTGGAGCCAGCACCACTACTGCTGGCGGACCTGGTGCCTGCTCTGGAGCCAGAGTCACGTGCGGCCCTGGATGCACCAGGATATCTACATTCACCACCAGCACCAGCACCAGCCAGAGGGTCTGCTCCAGTGACAGTGCTAGAGCCACAGTCAGCCCCAGAGTCCCCCTGTTCCTCTCCTGTAAAGAACCAACCCACTGAGGAGCTGCCTGATGTCACGATCTTCCCTCCCAGGCTGCTGGCAGAGCAGCTGACCCTTATGGATGCGGTGAGCAGCTAGGCTTTGCAGGCTGTGCCTCTGACACCAGCTGTCTCAGACCAGCCTCTCCCTGAGAAGTGGCCAATACCTTGGGACCAATTGTAGCTCCACTTCTTACCAACCACGGGATCTGGATGAGTTTCCTCATCCACAAGTCTTCCCTGTCTGCATGTGGACAGCAGAGATGGGACATCGCCCATGCCAGCTACACAGAGGGACTGTACAGATTGAAAGACAGGGGATGGACAGAAAGCAGGGCAGGGTGGTGCTCACTGAGGGGCAGACAGGGCCATGGGTCACTCACCCAGCTGCTCAGGAGCCTCACTACCCTCAGCGCTTATTAGGTAGCTGATGCATACTAGATTCTATGGCAGACACCCAAACAGAGCCCATAGTTGCAGCTGCCACAGGGAAAGTGCACCAGTATGGAGAAAAGGAGTACAGGGATGATTGCATGGGAGGAAGACGAATCCTCAGGACGGGCAGGCCTGAGCCACCCTCTAGTTCTTGGAAGTGCGGATGGCCTGGGAGAAAATGTCACTCTCTCTTCCCACTCTTGTTGGGTTCTGGGATATGATGCATTCAGGGCCCTCGGTGGTCAGAAAATCAAAGCCAGGGACTCCCACATGTCTGAGGCCCATTTTAAAGCTTTTTGAGCTCCAGCTCAGTTCCTGAGAGAGACCGTGAATGACTGTGAGCTCAGTCCCTGCCTGGGACTGTGGGTGACTCTGAGCTGGGGTGTGCTCTGTCTGTGACACTCTCCTCCTACCCCCAAAGGAGCTGTTCAAGAAGGTGGAGCTCTACGAATGTTTGGGCTCCATCTGGGGCCGACGAGCTAAGAAGGGGAATGAGCACGTGGCAC
>NW_022165510.1:25148-54711 GCF_008728515.1 Papio anubis | reverse complement strand
AAAAAAACAGAAAACAACAGGCAAATATCCCTAATGATCACTGGCAGAAAAATCCTCAGCAATATACTAGCAAACTGAATCAAGCAGCACATCAAAAAAATAACTCAAGTGGGCTTTATTCCTGGGGTTCAAGGATGATTCAACATACATACATATTATAAATATAATCCACCACATAAACAGGACTAATTATAAAACCATATGATCATCTCAATAGACACAGAACAGCATTTGATAAAATCCAACATCCCTTCATGATAAAAACCCTTAACAAACTAGGCATAGATGGAATGTATCTCAAAAGAGCCATATGTAACAAACCCACAGTTAACATAATACTGAATGGGGAAAAGTTGAAAGCAAGCTCCAGTTCTTGTCCCCTAAGAAGTGACATGAGACCAAGTTGTCCATTCTCACCGCTCCTATTCAATAATAGTAGTGGAAGCCCTAGTCAGAGCTATCACGCAAGAGAAAGAAATAAAAGGCATTCAGATTGGAAAAGAAGTCAAATTATTATTCACTGACAACATGATCATATACCTAGAAAATCCTAAAAACTCCTCTGGAACATTCCCAGATCTGATTAGAAACTTCAGTAAAGTCTCAAGATACAAAATAAATTTGCAAAATCAGTAGCATTTCTATCTGCCACTAACATTCAAGCTGAGAGCCAAATTAAGAACATAATCCCATTTACAACAGCCAGAATAAAACATTAAGTACAAAGGAACACATCTAATCAAGGAAGTGAAAGATCTCCACAAAGAGAACTACAAAACACTGATGAGAGAAATTGTGGATGACACAAATAAATGGGAAAACATCCTATGCTCATAGATTGTAAAGACTCAATATCACTCAAATGACCATATTGCCCAGTGTATCTACAGAATCAATGCAGTTCCTGTCAAATTATCAATCTCATTTTCCACAGAATGAGAAAAAATTTCCTAACGTACATATAAAACCAAAAAATAGCCTGAATCGCCAAAGTATTCCTAAGCAAAAAGAACAAATCTGAAGACATTACCTTGACTGGCTGTCAATTTTACTCCTAGTCTACAGCAACTAAAATACCATGCTACTGGTATGAAAAATAGACACATAGATCAATGGAACAGAATAGAGACCCCAGGCCAGGTATATGGTGGGCTCACACTCGGTAATCCCAGCACTTTGGGAGGCCAAGGCATGTGGACCATGAGGTCAGGAGTTCAAGACCAGTCTGGCCAAGATGGTGAAACCCTGTCTCTTCTAAGAACATATAAATTAGCTGGCTGTGATGGTGGGCACTTGTAATCCCAGCTACTCAGGAGACTGAGGCAGAGAATTTGGCGGAACCCAGGAGACGGAGGTTGCAGTGGGACAAGACTGCACCACTGCACTCCAGCCTTAGCAACAGAGTGAGACTCCATCTCAAAAAAAAAAAAAAAAAAAGATAGACCCCAGAAAGAAAGCCACATACTTACAACCAACTGATCTTCAATAAAACCAACAAAAATAAACAATGGGGAAATAGCTCCCTAAACAATAAATGGTGCTGGGAATACTGGCTAGCCACTTGAAGAAGAATGAGACTGGACCACTCTCTCTCACCATATACAATACTTAACTCAAGAAGTATTAAATAACTAAATACAAGACCTGAAACTATAAAAATTCTGGAATCTAGGAAAAACTCTTCTGGACTTTGGCTTAGGCAAATAATTTATGATGAAGACCCCAAAAACAAACACAACAAAAACAAAAATAGACAAATGGGATTTAATCAAACTAAAAAGTATCTGCACAGCAAAAGAAATAATCAACAGCATAAAAAGACAACCTTCAGAATTAGAGAAAATATTGACAAATTATGCCTCCAACAAAGGGTTAATACCCTGAGTCTACAAGAAACTCAAACAACTCAACAAGAAAAAAACAGACAACTTCATTAAAAACTTGGCAAAGGACATGAACAGACATTTCTCAAAAGAAGAAATATAAGTGGCCGAAAACCCATGAAAAAATGTTCAACATAAATATTCATCACAGAAATGCAAATTAAAACCACACTGTTACACCAATCAGAATGGCTATTACTAAACAGTCAAAAAAAATTTGCATGAATGCAGTGAAAAGGGAACGCTCATACACCATTGGTGGGAATGTAAATTAGTTCAAACTTTATGGAAAATATTATGGCGATATCTGAAAGAACTGAAAATAGAACTATTAGATCCAGCAAGCTTACTACTATCTTACCAGTAGAAAATAAATTATTACAGAAAAGTGATTTCAGGAGCAAACTCTCAAGTTTCAATGGCTGGAATTACTTATCTAACCTGGTTAAAGTTGGTTGCAGTAATGACTTCCTTAATAACAAAAATATGAATATCGATCATTCATGACATGCAAGTGATGAAGTATTTACTTAAATTATAAACTGTAGATTTAGGAATCAAATACCTACTAACTCTCTTTTGACAGAAGAAGCAAGTCATCTCTCCTATCTAATTAAGCCACCATCCCTATAATAGAAAACTCTCTAATGACCTTACTGGATTAATTAGAATAGGATGGTCTGTGCTGAAATACCAAACCTAACAAAAGTGTATTTCTGTCTCCTGCTACATGTCCAATGAAAATAAGCAAGGATCTCTGTTTCTATCTATTGACTGAAGCTCAGTCACCTCAGAGCTGAACTGGAGTTTTCACAGTGAGAGAGAGAAGGAGAGGGTCCCAAACCTGTTCTTACATGCCTCAGCTAAAAAGTGTCACATACTATTTCTCTTCAAAGCACATTTTCCAGGGTTAGTCACATGGCTCACAGTAATTGGAAGGAGTCTGAAAAATGTAGTGGAGTATGTGGATATTTAATGAGAATGGAATATCTCTTTCACTTCACTAGAAACAGTTATCTTGCAAAGGAGTGTTGGTATTTCCTGAGAACTGCCCCACGACCCCATATTGCCTCTGGGTTCTATAACTGAGTCAGATACCAGCAAACCCAAGAGACGTGAGCTCAGAGTCAAAGCCAAGGAGAGACAGATTATAAAGTGAAATAACTGAAGGATTCTCTCAGCAGCATTTGGAACAATGTGGGAAGTATGCTGGGAATGAATTCTGAGGGTACTAGATCAGGAAAAATCAAAATGCATCAAGTCAAATTTATTGATACATGTACATTTACTAGAAACAGTGGATCCAGTGTGTTAGCTGGAGAAGATACATGTGTTTTTAGATAGATAAATACTATAACAGTTATATTTGTCTGACAACTAGACTCAACCACATTTCCTTCAATAATATAGAGCAGTGTTTCTCGACTAGGAGAAATTTTACCCTCCCTCCTCAAGTGATATTTGCCAATTTCTTGAGTTTTTTTTGTTTCTCATAACTAACAAGAACTGCTGAGTAAAGACCAGAGATGCTGTTAAACCATCCATACTGCACTTGACAGCCTCTCTCAGCAAAGAATAATTTGCTCCAAAATTATCAATAGTACCAAGGTTCAGAAATCCTAATATAAAGAAATTTGAAGGCTCCATTGACAAAAACATTTGATTGGATTTATCATAGCAAGCCATTCATCTACTCTTACCTTTGTCAACTAGGTTGACATAAAGGACATTCCTTCTCTAATCAAAATATTAAAAAGTACATTGCTGGGGAGCACTTGCATATTTGGAAAGCTCTGCACTAGTTGCCTTCTACAGACAGGTAATGACAGTGGGAAAAACTTCCACTGAAATTAACTGATTCCCTGAAGTAATTGTGAATGATTGATCTTGCAGTATAGAGGCCACTCAGTAACCAAAGATAAGAAGGGTATGGGTATTGTTGGTAGCAGGGCTGGAGCAATAATCAGAGAAAAACAAACATCCTTGGTAATGACTGTAAGTCATGGCTTCTCTAGAATTGAAATCTAGAATTAAAATATTGTCTTCTAGAGAGAAAACTATGGTGATGCTTAAGATCAATTTTCTAGAACTGAAATAAATGGGCAGCTTACTGAAATCTTACTTGGTCTGTGTAAACCATAATTTCTAGTTACTGTGAACAGAGATCAGATTCAGGCATCCTTAGCCTGTTTAGTCTACTATAGTAGAATACTACAGACTGAATGGCTTATAAACAATGGAAATTTGTTTCACATAGTTCCAGAAACTGAGAAGTCTAAGATCAAGATGCTGAAAGATTCTGTGTCTGGTGACAGGCCCACTTCTTCATACACAGAGATTTCACTCTAACCTCACATGGTGATGGGTCTCACTGGGGACTCATCTTTTATAAGGGCACTAATCTTATTCTTGAGGGCTCTGTCCCCATGATATAATCGACTTCTGAAGTCCTCGCATCCTAATGGTATCACCTTGGCTGTGAGAATTTCAACATATAAATCTGGGGGTACATAAATATTCAAAAAATATTAAGTCCTCAAAATTTATAGGTCTTGACTAAATTAGACTAGAGCCAGTCCACAGGTTCAAGCCCTTTGTGTGAAGGGAATACAGGTCACCTTGACAAAGGATCCAAAGGCAAACCATGTATTTGTACAATGTATTCTCTTCTTAGCTTTCTCCAAAGAAACCTGCCTCCATTTACCATGATGACTGGGCAAAAGGAAAATATCAATACATTTTAACCATTGCTAGACATTGGTTTTGAGCTGATAGATATCAAAGGGTCCAATGCTACAGGGAGGCAGTCAGAATGGAGACTTAGAGAGGCCAGTTGGTAACTGTCCTTCACAAACAGGATAATTAATGAAAAGTTATCCTTTGGAGAACTACATAAATTATTGCCACCGTGAAAGACTTGCAAGATGCAGGGTTAGTGGTTCCTAACATATTCTCATTAATTCAACATATGGCTAGAAATTGAGAGATAGTGAAGATGGACAGTAAAGTATCATAAATCAGGTGATGACTGTAATTATAGCTACTGTTCTCAAGGCAGCGTCCTAGGAAGGTGAAAGAATTTCTGGGAAAGAAATTGAATTTGTAACCAAGTGGAACATTTCAAGAGCTCAACTAGAAATCAACCTTGCCTCTCTGAGGACCTAGATGTCAAGATAAACTAGGAGTTCAATCAATGCCTATTGATTAAATTAAAGCTGAAAGGCTGGCCAGAAAACAATAGTGGATCAAGATAGGGATGGGAGAACAGTGAGTATCAAAGAGACTGATGGCATTCACATTTGGGACACCACAGCAGAGCTGGGAGACTATGAGATGATTTTAAGTGAATCTCATGTGTGTTCAGAAATTATCTCACCTGAACATAGAAAAATACAAATGGAGAGCTTCTTTGGGACCTGATAAGAGAAATATGTGGCCAGAGAAACAAAACCAAGTGATAGACCTTGGATCTCAAGAGGATGAATCTCAAATAACTTTGATCTGCTAAGGATGTCTCAATGGAAAACCATACGGCATTTTCTTATAAGGTAAAAATAGAACCACCATATAATCCAGCAATCCCGCTTCTGTATATTTATCCAAAAGAATTGAAATCAGGATCTTGAAGAAATATCTGCACTTTCATATTCATTGCAATATTATTCACAATAGCCAAGATGTGAAAACAACTTAAATGTCCATCAGAAGATGAATGGATAATGCAGATGTGATATACACATACAATGAATACAATGAAATGTTTTTTATTCAGCCAAAAGAAAGAAGGAAATCCTGCCATATGTGACAGAAATGCACCTTGAAGGTATGTTGAGTGAAATAAGCCAGTCACAGAAGTACAACTACCATAAAATACCACTCATACAAGGTAGCTAAAATAGTCAAACTCAAAGAAACTAAAAGTAGAATGCTGGTTGCCTATCGAAGGGAGAAATGGGGAGTTGCTTTTCAAGACGCATGAAATTTTATTTATGCAAGATGAATAAGTTCTACAACTTATTCAACTTATGTAAAAGTTCTTCAACTTATGTACAACAAGATGAATCTGTTGTATAACACTGTATAAAACAGCATTAGCAAACTGCTCAGTGAAAAGAAAGAAATAATTCTGTGAGATAAATGCACATAACAAAAAGCAGTTTCTCAGAAAGGTTCTTTCTGATTGTTATCTGAGGACATTGTCTTGTCACTATAGGCTTCAATACGATCCAAAATATGCTTTCTCAGATTCCACAAGAACAGTGCTAGAAAACTGCTCCATGAAAAGAATGGTGTAACTCTGTGAGATTAATTCACATATCACAAAGGAGTTTCTCAGAAAGCTTCTTTCCTGTTTTTATCTGAGGGTATTTCCTTTTTCACCGTAGGCCTCAGAGTGCTCCAAAATATCCCATTGCAAATTCCGCCAAAACAGAGTTAGCAAACTGCACAGAGAAAAGAAAGGTGTATCTGTGAGATGAATGAACACCTCAAAAACCAGTTTCTCAGAAAGATTCTTTCTAGTTTTTATCTGAAGATATTTCCTATTTCGACATAGGACCCAATGCACTCCCGAATATCCAACTGCAGATTTCACAAAAACAGTGTTAGCAAACTGCTCAATGAAAGAATGGTGTAACTCTGTAAGATGAAATCACACATCACACAGCAGTCTTCTCAGAAAGTTTTCTAGTTTTTACCTGTGGATAGTTCCGTGGCCACCATAGGCTTCAATACCATCCAAAATGTCCCTCCTCAGATCCCATAAAACAGTGCTACCGAACTGCTCCAGAAAAAGAATGGTGTGACTCTGTGAGAGGAATTCACACACCACAAAGCAGTTTCTCAGAAGGCTTCTTTCTAGTTTTCATCTGAGGATATTTCCTTTGTCAGCATAGGCTTCAATGCCAACAAATTTTTCCGTCTCAGATTCCACAGTAACAGTGTTACCAAATTTTTCCATGACAGGAATGGCCTAATTCTGTGAGATGAATTTACCCAACCAAAGCAGTTTCTTAGAAGGCTTCTTTATAGTTTATATCTGAGGATATTTCCTTTTTCAACATAGACCTCAATGCGCTCCCGCATATCCCAATGCAAATTCCACATAAATAGTGTTAGCAAATGGTTCAATTAAAGTAATGATGTAATTCTGTTAGGTGAATTCACAGAACACAAAGCAGGTTCTCAGAAAGCTTCTTCCTAGTTTATATTCGGGGATTTATTTTTTTCACCATAGACCTTAATGCACCCCTCTGAATATCCCAGTAGATTCTTTAATGAAGACAGTGTGTTAGCACACTGCTCAATGAGAAGAATGGTGTAACTGTGAGATGAATTCATCCATCACAAAGCAGTTTCTCAGAAAGCTTCTCTCCAGTTTTTACCTGAGGATATTTGCTTTATCACCATAGGTCTCAATGAGCTCCCGAATATCCCACTGCTGATTCCAGGAACACAGTGTTAAAAAACTGCTCCATGAAAGGAATGGTGTAACTCTGAGAGAAGATTTCACACATCACAAAGCAGTTTCTCAGAAAGCTTCTTTCTGGTATTTATCTGAGGATACTTCCTTGTCACCATTGCGATCCAAAGTATCCCTTTAGAGATTCCACAAAAAAAGAACTACGAAACTTTCCATGAAAAGAATAGTGTAACTCTGTGAGATGATTTCACACGTCACTGAGGAGTCTCACAGAAAACTTCTTTCCAGTATTTATCTTTGATATTTCCTTTCCCCCGCAAGCCACAAAGCACTCCTGCATATCCCATTGCAGATCTCCATCCGTGATGACAGTGTTAGCACGTTGTTCAATGAGAAGAATGATGTAACTCTGTAAGACGAATTCACGCATCACAAAGCAGTTCTCTCAGAAAGCTTCTTTCTAGTTTATATCTGAGGATATTTCCTTTTTCAACAAAGGCCTCAAGGGGCCCCAAAATATCCCATTCAAGATTCCACCAAAACACTGTTAGGAAACTGCTCGATGAGAAGAATGGTATAACTCTGTAAGATGAAATGACACATCACAAAGCGGTTTCTCAGAAAGCATCTTTCTGGTTTTTATCTGAGCACATTTTCTTGTCTCCATAGCCTTCAACAAGCATTCGTAATATCCTTCTCAGATTCCTAAAACCACTGCTATGAAAATTCTCCATGACAAAAATGGTGTAACTCTGTGAGATCATTTCAGAAGTCAAAAAAGCAGTTTCTCAGAGAGCATCTTTCTGGTTCTCATCTGAGCACATTTTCTTGTCACCATAGGCTTCATTGCAATCCAAAATATCCTTTCCCAGATTCCCCAAAACCAGTGCCAGGAAACTTCTCCATGAAAAGAATGTTGTAACTCTGTGAGATGCTTTCACAAGTCACTAAGCAGTTTCTCAGAAAACTTCTTTCCAGGATTTATCTTAGGATATTTCCTTTTTCACCATAAGCTTCAATGCGCTCGACAATATCCCATTGTGGATTCCGCGAGGACAGTGTTAGCAAACTGCCCAATGAGAAGAATGCTGTAACTCTGTGAGATGAATTCACACGTCACAAAACAGTTTCTCAGAAAGCATCTTTCTGGTTTTTATCTGAGCACATTGCCTTTGTCACCATAGGCTTCATTGCGATCCAAAATCTCCCTTCTCAGATTCCCAAAAACCACTGCTATGAAACTTCTCCATGAAAAGGATGGTGTACCTCTGTGAGATGATTTCACAAGTCACCAAGCAGATTCTCAGAAAACTCTCCATTTTCTATCTTGGGACATTTCCTTTTTCACCATAAGCCCTCCAGAATATCCCATGGCAGATTCCACGAGAAAAGTGTTAGCAAACTGCCCAATGAGAAGAATGGTGTAACTCTGTGCGATGAATTCACAAATCACAAAGCAGTTTCTAACAAAACATCTTTCTATATATTATCAGAAGATATTTCCTTTGCACCTAGGCTTCATTGGGATCCAAACAGTCCCTTCTCAGACTGACACCTTTGTCACCATAGGCTTCATTGTGATTCAAAATATCCCTTCTCAGATTCCACAATGACAGTGTTACGATCTGCTCCATGACAAGAATGGTGTAACTCTGGGAGATGAATTTACCCATCCCAAAGCAGTTTTTTGGAAGGCTTCTTTCTAGCTTATATCTGAGGATATTTCCTGTTTCAACAAAGGTCTCAATGCGTTCCTGCATATCCCAATGCAGGTTACATGTAAATAGTGTTAGCAAACAGCCCAATTAAACTAATAGTGTAACTCTGTTAGAGGAATTCACACGTCACAAGGCAGGTTGTCAGAAAGTTGCTTTCTGGTTTTAATCTGAGGATATTTCATTTTTCACCATAGGCCTTAATGTGCCCCTGAATATCCCATTGCAGATTACACCAAACCAGTGCTATGAAACTTCTAAATGATAAGAATGGTGTAACTCTGTGAGATTATTTCCCTCATCACCGAGGAGTGTCACAGAAAACTTCTTTCCAGTATTTATCTTTGAGTATTTCCTTTCCCCATAAGCCTCAAAGCACTCCTGCATATCCCATTGCAGATTCCGCGAGGACAGTTTCAGCAAACTGCCCACTGAGAATGGTGTAACTCTCCCAGATGAAGTCACACATCACAAAGAAGTTTCTCAGAAAGCATTTCTGTAGTTACTATCTGAGGATATTTCCTTTGCACCATAGGCTTCATTGCAATCCAAACTATCCCTTCTCAGACTCCACAATAACAGTGCTGCCAAACTACTCCATGACAGGAATGGTGTAGCTCTGTGATGAATTGATCCATCCCTACAGTTTCTCAGCTTCCTAATAGTTTTTATCTGAGGATATCTCCTTTGCACCATATAGGCCTTACTGGCGCCCCAAATATCCAATTGCAGATTCCTCACGACAGTGGTAGCACATTGCTCAATGAGAATAATGGTGTAACTCTTTTAGATGAATTCACACCTACAAAGTAGTCTCTCAGAAAGATTCTTTCTAGCTTTTATCTGGACGATATTTCATTTTTCACTATGGCCTAAGGCATCCCCCAGAATACCACATTGCAGATTCCACAAAACATTGTTAAAGCAAATCCGCAATGAGAAGAATGGTGTACTTCTGGAAGATGAATTCACATCTCAAAGCTGTTTTTCAGAAAACATATTTCTACTTCTTTATCTGAGATCTTTCCTCGTCACAGCAGGCCTCAATGAGAACTAATTTTGCCATCATCTGAGATTCCACAATCACAGGGCTACCAAACTGCTCCATGTTAGAATGGTGTAAATCTGAGATGAATTATCCATCCCAGCAGTTGCTCTGTTTCTAGTTTTCATCTGAGGATATCTCCTTTTTCAGCAGGTTTTCTCTTAATGCACCCTCTGGAATACGATTGTGTGATTCGCAAGAGGAGCGCCGCAAACTGCCCAATGAGAGGAATGCTGTAACTCTGTGAGATGAATTCACACACGTCACAGCAGTTTCTCAGAAAGCATCTTTTCTGTTTTCATCTGAGCACATTTCTCGTCGCCGCGTGGCCCCGCTGCAACCAAAATCTTTTCTCTCGATGCCAAACCAAAAGCCAACGAACCCCTGGAATGAACGGTGTAACTCTGTGGAGATGATTCTACATCACCGAGGAGTTTACAGAAAGCTTCTTTTCCAGACATTCATCTTTGAATATTTTCCCCAGAAGCCCCAATGCGCTCCCCCATATCCCATTGTGGATTCCATGAGGACAGTGTTAGCAAACTGCCCAACGAGAATGGTGTAACTCTGTCAGATGAATTCACACATCGCAATACAGTTTCTCAGAAAGCCATTTTGTCGTGATTACCTGACTATATTTCCTTTGTCACCATAAGCTTCATTGCGATTGAAAATATCCCTTCTCAGATTCCACAATAACAGTGCTACCAAACTGCTCCATGACAGGAATTGCATATTTCCAGGAGACCTAATTGATCCATCCCCAAGCAGTTTCTCAGACAGCTTCCTAATAGTTTTTATCTGAGGATATCTCCTTTTCCCCATAGGCCTTCAGGCGTTCCCGAATATCCCATAGTAGATTCCGCGATGACAGTGTTAGCACGTTGCTCAGTGAAAACAATGGTGTAACTCTGTGCGAAGAATTCACACATCACAAAGCAGTTTTCAGAAAGAATTTTTGTAGAGCTTATCTGACTATATTTCCTGTGTCACCATAGGCTTCATTGCGATTGAAGTATCCCTTCTCAGATTCCACAATGACACTGTTACGATTTGCTCCATGACAAGAATGGTGTAACTCTGGGAGATGAATTTACCCATCCCAAAGCAGTTTCTTGGAAAGCTTCCTCCTACTTTATATCTGAGGATATTTCCTGTTTCAACAAAGCCCTCAATGGGTTCCTGCATACTCAATGCAGGATACATGTAAATAGTACTAGCAAACGGCCCAATTAAACTAATGCTCTAACTCTGTTAGATGAATTCACACTTCACAGAGTAGTGTCTCAGAAAGTTTCTTTCTAGTTTTCATCTGAGGATATTTCATTTTTCACCCTAGGCCTTAATGGTTCCTGAATATCCTATAATACAGATTCCAATTTAAAACAGTGTTAGCAAACTCCTCATTGAGAAGAATGGTGTAACTCTGTAAGATGAATTCACACATCACAAAGCAGGTTGTCAGAAAGCTGCTTTCTGGTTTTAATCTGAGGATATTTCCTTGTCACCATAGGCTTCACCAAGTATCAAAAATATCACTAATTGTGATTACAGAAAACCAGTACTATGGTTCTAAATGATAAGAACAGTGTAACTCTGTGAGATGATTTCCCACGTCACGAGGAGTGTCACAGAAACCTTCAGTATTTATTCCTTGGTGCATTTTCCCCATGAGCCCAGTGCTCCTGCATATCCCAGCTGCATCCTCCATGAGGACAGTGCCAGCAAACTGCCCAATGAGAATGGTGTAACTCTCCCAGATGAAGTCACACATCACAAAGCAGTTTCTCAGAAAGAATTTCCGTAGTTATTATCTGAGGATATTTCCTTTGCTCCATAGGCTTCATTGCAATCCGTAACTATCCCTTCTCAGACTCCACAACGCAGTGCTGCCAAACTGCTCCATGACAGGAATGGTGTAGCTCTGTGAGATGAACTGATCCATCCCCAAGCTGTTTCTCAGAAAGCTTCTTTGTAGTTTTTATCTGAAGATATCTCCTTTTGCACCATAGGCCTTAATGCGCTCCCAAATATCCCATTGCAGATTCCGCCTCGACAACGGTATGCACATTGCTCAATGAGAATAATGGTGTAACTCTTTTAGACGAATTCATACCTACAAAGTAGTCTCTCAGAAAGATTCTTTCTGGTTTTTATCTGAGGATACTTCATTTTTCACCAAGGGCCTTAAGGCGTCCCAGAATACCACATTGCAGATTCCACGAAAACAGTGTTAGCAAACTGCACAATGAGAAGAATGGTGTACTTCTGGAAGATGAATTCACACATCTCAAAGCTGTTTCTCAGAAAACATCTTTCTAGTTTTTATCTGAGGATCTTTCCTTTGTCACAGCAGGCCTCAATGAGAATTAATTTTGCCATCTGAGATTCCACAATCACAGGGCTATCAAATTGCTCCATGTTAGGAATGGTGTAAATCTGAGATGAACTGATTCAATGCAAAGCAGTTGCTCAGAAAGCTTCTTTCTTGTTTTCATCTGAGGATATCTCCTTTTTCAGCAGAGACCTTAATGCGCTCCCAAATATCCCATTGCAGATTATGTGAAGACAGTGTCAGCGAACTGCCCAATGAGAAGAATGCGGTAACTCTGTGAGATGAATTCACACGTCACAAGGAAAGCATCTTTCTGGTTTTCATCTGAGCACATTTCCTTTGTCACCATAGGATTCATTGCGATCCAAACATCACTTCTCAGATTACACAAAACCAGTGCTAGGAAACTCCTAAATGATAAGAATGATGTAACTCTGTGAGATGATTTCCCACATCACTGAGGAGTTTCACAGAAAGCTTCTTTCCTGTATTTATCTTCGAATATTTCCTTTCCCCAGAAGCCCCAATGCACTCCTGCGTATCCCATTGTGGATTCCGCGAGGACAGTGTTAACAAAATGTCCAATGAGAATGGTGTAACTCTGTCAGATGAATTCACACATCACAATACAGTTTCTCAGAAAGCATTTTTGTCATGATTATCTGACTATATTTCCTTTGTTACCATAAGCTTCATTGCGGTTCAAAATATCCCTTCTCAGACTCCTCAATAACAGTGCTACCACACTGCTCTATGACAGAAATGGTATAGCTCTGTGAGATGAATTGATCCATCCCCAAGCAGTTTCTCAGAAAGCTTCCTAAAGATTTTATCTGAGGATATCTCATTTTTCACCATAGGCCTTAAAGCCCTCCCGAATATCCCATTGCAGATTCCAGGATGACAGTGTTAGCACATTGCTCAATGAGAAGAATGGTGTAACTCTGTGCTATGAATTCACACATCACAAAGCAGTTTCTCAGAAAAACATTTTGTAGTGATCATCTGACTATATTTCTTTTGTCACCATTGGCTTCATTGCGATTCAAAATATCCCTTCTCAGATTCCACAATGACAGTGTTACGATCTGCACTATTACAGGAATGATGTATCTCTGGGAGATGAATTTACTCATTCCAAAGCAGTTTCCCAGAAGGCTTCTTCTTACTTTATATCTGAGGATATTTCCTGTTTCAACAAAGGCCTCAATGCTTTCCCACATATCCCAATGCAGGATACATGTAAATAGTGCTACCAAACAGCCCAATTAAACTAATGATCTAACTCTGTTAGACGAATTCACAGGTCACAAAGCAGTAGAGACTGTAGAGATATTTCCTTTGTCACCATAAGCTTCATTGCGTTATGAAATATCCCATTGCAGATTTCAAGAGAACAGAGTTAGTGAACTGATCAATGAAAAGAAAAGTGTAATGCTGTGAGTTGCATTCACACGTCACAATGCAGTTTCTCACAACGCTTCTTTCCCGTTTTTATCTGAGGATATTTCCTTTTTCACCATAGCTCTCAAAGCGCTCCCAAATATCACTTTGTAGATACCACGAGAACAGTCTTAGCAAACGGCTTCATGAAGAGAAAGGTGTAACTCTGTGAGATGATTTCACGCATCACAAAGAAGTTTCTCAGAAAGCTTCTTTCTCGTTTTTATCTGAGGATATTTCTCATGGCCATGTAGATTTCAAACCGATCTGATATATCAGTTCTCAGACTCCACAAAAACAGGTCTAGCAAATGGCTCCTCGAAACACAGGTGTAATTCAGTGAGTTGAAGTCACAAATCACAATGCACTTTCTCAGAACCCTTCTTTCCAGTTTTTGTCTGTGGATATTTCCTTTTTCACCATAGGCCTCAAAGCCCTCCCAAATATCACTTTGCAGATACCACGAAAACAGTGTTAGCAAACTGTTACAAGAAGGGAAAGGTGAATCTCTGTGTGATGAATTCTCATATCAGAAAGCAATTTCTCAGAAAGATTCTTCCTAGTTATTATCTGTGGATACTTCCTTTTTCACCATAGGCCTCAATGCACTCCCAAATATCACTTTGCAGATTCCATGAAAACAGTGTTAGCAAACTGCTTCATGAAGACTAAGTTGTAACTCTGTGAGTTGAACTCACATATCACTAAGAAGTTTCCAAGAAAGCTTCTTTCACATTTTTCATTGAGGAAATTTATTATCAGCATAGGCATCAATGCGATTCAAAGTATCCCTTCTCAGATTCACCAAAAACAGTGGTAATAGACTGCTCCATGAAAGGAAAGTGTAACACCGTGAGATGAATTCATATATCTCAAACAGTTTTTCAGAAAGCTTCTTTCCAGTTTTTATCTGAGGATATTTCCTTTCTCACTGTAAGCTTCATTGCGCTAAGAAATATCCCATTGCAGATATCAAGAAAACAGTGTTAGCAAACTGATCAATGAAAAGAAAAGTGTAACTCTGTGAGCTGCATCCACACATCACAATGCAGTTTCTCACAATGCTTCTTTCCAGTTTTTATCTGCGGATACTTCCTTTTTCACCATAGCCCTCAATGCGCTCCCAAATGTCACTTTGCAGATTCCAGGCGAACAGTCTTAGCAAACGGCTTCATGAAGAGAAATGTGTAACTCTGTGAGATGAATTCACATATCACAAAGAAGTTTCTCAGAAGGCTTATTTCTCGTGTTTATCTGAGGATATATCCTTTGGCCATATAGTCTTCAAAGTGATCTGAAATATCAGTTCTCAGATCCCACGAAAACAGGACTAGCAAACGGCTCCACAACATAGTGGTGTAATTCAGTGAGTTGAATTCACACATCACAAAGCAGTTTCTCAGAAAGCTTCTCTTTAGTTTTTATGTGAGGATATTTCCTTTGTCACGATAAGCTTCATTGCGCTAAGAAATATCCCATTGCAGATTTCAAGAAAACAGTGTTAGCAAACTGATCAATGAAACGAAAAGTATAACTCTGTGAGTTGCATTCACAAGTCACAATGCAGTTTCTCACAACGCTTCTTTCCAGTTTTTATCTGAGGTTATTTCCTTTTTCACCATAGCGCTCAATGCGCTCCCAAATATCACTTTGCAGATTCCACGAGAACAGGCTTAGCAAACGGCTTCATGAAGAGAATTGTGTAACTCTATGAGATGAATTCACACATCACAAAGAAGTTTCTCAGAAAGCTTCTTTCTCGATTTTATCTGAGGGAATTTCTTTGGTCGCACAGTTCAGCTAAATCAGAAATATCCGTTCTCAGATTCCACAAAAACCGGGCAAACAAAAAGCTCCTCGAAATACAGGTGTAATGCAGTGAGTTGAATTCACACATCACAGAACAGTTTCTCAGAAAGTTTCTTTCTGTTCTGAGCTGATCATATTTGTGGTTTCAAAGCGCCGCTCTGTGTCTCACTGCAGATTCTGCGAAAACACTCTTAACAAGCTTCTCAATGAAAAAAATGATGTCACTCTGTGAGCTGAATTCACCCACAACAAAGCAATTTCTGAGAAGGCTTCTCTGCAATTTTTTGTCTGAGGATATTTCATTATTCACCATGGGCTTCAACGATATCCAAGATATCACTTCTGATATTCCACAAAATCAGTGCTAACAAACTCCTGCATGAAAGTGTGGTGTAACACTTTGAAATGAATTCACACATCACAAAGCAGTTTCTCAGAAAGCTACATTCCGATTTTTCTCTGAGGATATTTCCTTTGTCCTTATACTCTTCAAACCCATCCGCAATATCAGTTCTCAGAATCCACAAAAACAGTGCTAGCAAATGGCACCAAGAAATAGTGGTGTAACTCTGTGAGATGAAGTCACATATCAGAAAGCATTTTCTCTGAAAGCTTCTTTCACGTTTTTATCTGAGGATATTTCACTTGTCACCATAAGCTTCATTGCACCAAGAAATATCGCATTGCAGATTTCAAGAAAACTGTGTTGGAAAACTGATCAATGAAGATAAAAGTGTAACTCTGTGAGTTGCATTTACAAGTAACAATGCAGTTTCTCAGAAGGCTTCTTTCCAGTTTTTATCTGTGGATATTTCCTTTTTCACCATAGGCCTCAAAGCACTCCCAAATATCACTTTGCAGATTCCACGAAAACAGTGTTAGCAAACTGCTACAAGAAGGGAAAGGTAAATTTCTGTGTGATGAATTCTCATATCAGAAAGCAATTTCTCAGAAAGCTTCTTTCTACTTATTATCTGTGGATACTTTCTTTTTCACCATAGGCCTCAATGTGCTCCCAAATATCACTTTGCAGATTCCAAGATAACAGTTTAGCAAATGGCTTCATGAAGAGAAATGTGTAACTCTGTGAGATGAATTCACACATCACAAAGAAGTTTCTCAGAAAGCTTCTTTCTCCTTTTTATCTGAGGATATTTCCTTTGGCCGTATAGTCATCAAAGTGATCCAAAATATCAGTTCTCAGATTCCACAAAAACAGGGCTAACAAGCGACTCCATGAAATACAGGTGTAATTCAGTGAGTTGAATTCACACATCACAAAGCAGTTTCTCAGAAAGCTTCTCTCTAGTTTTTATTGGAGGATATTTCCATTGTCACTGTAAGCTTCATTGCGCTAAGAAATATCCCATTGCAGATTTCAAGAAAGCAATGTTATCAAACTGATCAATGAAAATTAAAATGTAACTGTGTGAGTTGCATTCACACTGAACAATGCAGTTTCTCACACTGCTTCTTTCCAGTTTTTATCTGAGGATATTTCGTTTTTCACCATAGCCCTTTATGTGCTCCCAAATATCACTTTGCAGATTCCACGAGAACAGTCTTAGCAAACGACTTCATGAAGAGAACTATGTAACTCTGTGAGATGAATTCACACATCACAAAGAAGTTTCTCAGAAAGCTTCTTTCTCCTTTTTAATTGAGGATACTTCCTTTGGCCGTACAGTCTTCAAAGCGATCCGAAATATCAGTTCTCAGATTCCACAAAAACAGGTCTAGCAAACGGGTCCACGAAATACAGGTGTAACTCAGTGAGTTCAATTAACACATCACAAATCAGTTTCTCCGAAAACTTCTTTCTGGTTTTTAT
This sequence comes from Papio anubis, assembly GCF_008728515.1. Taxonomy (NCBI): domain Eukaryota; kingdom Metazoa; phylum Chordata; class Mammalia; order Primates; family Cercopithecidae; genus Papio; species Papio anubis. Next base: position 37,228 of record NW_022165510.1, on the reverse strand, counting down.
CTGAGGATATTTCCTTTGTCACCGTAAGCTTCACTGCACTAAGAAATATCCCACTGCAAATATCAAGAAAACAGTGTTAGCAAACTGATCAATTAAAAGAAAAGTGTAACTCTGTGAGTTGCATTCACACGTCACAATGCAGTTTCTCACAACGCTTCTTTCCAGTTTTTATCTGATGATATTTCCTCTTTCGCCATAGCCCTCAATGTGCTCTCAAATATCACTTTGCAGATTCCACAAGAACAGGCTTAGCAAACGGCTTCATGAAGAGAAATGTCTAATTCTGTGAGATGAATTCACAAATCACAAAGAGATTTCTCAGAAAGCTTCTTTCTCATTTTGATCTGAGAATATTTCCTTTGGCCGTACACCCTTCAAAGTGATCCAAAATATCAGTTCTCAGATTCCACAAAAACAGGGCTAGCAAACGGCTCCTCGAAATACAGGTGTAACGCAGTGAGTTGAATTCACATCACAGAATTGCTTCTCAGTGAAAGCTTTCTGTTCCCTTTTGAGCTGATCTATATTTTAGGGGAGCCTGTGTTACCGCTTTCAAAGTCTCTAATCAGTGACACCCTGCTAAAACACTCTTAACAAGCTTCTCAATGAAAAATGATGTCACTCTGCGTGAGCTGACCACCCACGCAACAAAGAAGCCGCTTCTCTGCAGTTTTTGTCTGAGAGTATTTCATTATTCACCATGGGATTCACTGATATGCAAAATATCACTTCTGAGATTCCAAAAAATGAGTGCTAACAATCTCCTCCATGAAAGTGTGGTGTAAAATTGTGGAATGAATTCACCCATCACAAAGCAGTTTCTCAAAAAGCTTCATTCCGATTTTTCTCTGAGGATATTTCCTTTGTCCTTATACTCTTCAAACCCATCCGCAATATCAGTTCTCAGAGGCCACAAAAAGAGTGCTAGCAAACGGCTCCACTAAATAGTGGTGTAACTCTGTGAGATGAAGTCACATGTCAGAAAGCATTTTTGCAGAAAGCTTCTTCCACGTTTTTATCTGAGGATATTTCCTTTGTCACTGTAAGCTTCATTGTGCCAAGAAGTAACCCATTGCAGATTTCAGGAAAACTGTGTTAGGAAACTGATCAATGAAGAGAAAAGTGTAACTCTGTGAGTTGCATTCACATCCCACAATGCAGTTTCTCACAATGCTTCTTTCCAGTTTTTATCTGTGGATATTTTCTTCTTCACCATAGGCTGCAAAGCGACCCCAAATATCACTTTGCTGATTTCATGGAAACAGTGTTAGCAAACTACTACAAGAAGGGAAAGGTGAATCTCTGTGTGATAAATTCTCATATCAGAGAGCAATTTCTCAGAGATCTTCCTTCTAGTTATTATCAGAGGATTCTACTTTTTTCACCACAGACCTCAATGCGCTCCCAAAGGACACTTTGCAGATTCCATGAAACAGTGTTAACAAACTGTTTCATGAAGAGAAATGTGTAACTCTGTGAGATGAATTCACACATCACAAAGAAGTTTCTCAGAAAGCTTCTTTCTCGTTTTTATCTGAGGATATTTCCTTTGGCCCTGTAGTCTTCAAGGCGATCCGAAATGTTAGTTCCCTGATTCCACAAAAACAGGGCTAGCAAACGGCTCCACGTAATACAGGTGTTACTCAGTGAGTGGAAGTCATATATCACAAAGCAGTTTCTCAGAAACCTTCTTTCTAGTTTTTATCTGAGGATATTTCCTTTGTCACCCTAAGCTTCATTGAGCTAAGAAGTACCCCATTGCAGATTTCAAGAAAACAGTGTTAGCAAACTCATCAATGAAAAGAAAAGTGTAACTCTATGAGTTGAATTCACATGTCACAATGCAGTTTCTCACAAGGCTTCTTTCCAGTTTTTATCTGAGGATATTTCCTTTTCCACCATAGCCCTCAATGGGCTCCCAAATATCACTTTGCAGATTCCACGAGAACAGTCTTAGCAAACAACTTCATGAAGAGAAAGGTGTAAGTCTTTGAGATGATTTCACATATCACAAAGAAGTTTCTCAGAAACCTTCTTCTCGATTTTATATGAGGATATTTCCTTGTACGTACAGTCTTCAAGGCGATCCAAAGTATCAGTTCTCAGATTCCACAAAAACCGGGCAAGCAAATGGTTCCATGAAATACAGGTGTAACTCAGTGAGTTGAATTCTCACATCACAATGCAATTTCTCAGAATGCTTCTTTCCAGTTTTTATCTGAGGATATTTCCTTTTTCACCATAGGCCTGAAAGTGCTCCCAAATATCACTTTACAGATTCCATGAAAACAGTGTGAGCAAACTGCTACAAGAAGGGAAAGGTGAATTTCTGTGTGATAAATTCTCATATCAGAAAGGAATATCTCAGAAAGCTTTTTTCTAGTTATTATCTATGGATACTTCCTTTTTCACCATAGGACTCACTGAGCTCCCAAATATCACTTCGCAGATTCCTCGAAAACAGTGTAAGCAAACTGCTTCATGAAAACTAAGGTATAACCCTGTGAGATGAATTCACATATCACAAAGAAGTTTCTTAGAAAGCTTCTTTCACGTTTTTAATTGATGATATTTCCTTTGTCAGCATAGGCCCGAATGTGATCCAAAGTATCCCTTTTCAGATTCCCCAAAGACAGTGCTAATAGACTGCTCCATGAAACATGAAACAAATTGGAACTCTGTGAGATGAATTCACGCATTACAAAGCAGTTTCTCAGATAGCTTCTTTCTAATTTTTATCTGAGGCTATTTCCTTGGTCACCGTAAGCTTCATTGCCTTAAGAAATATCCCATTGCAGATTTCAAGAAAACAGTGTTAGCAAACTGATCAATGAAAAGAAAAGCGTAACTCTGTGAGTTGCATTCACATGTTACAATGCAGTTTCTCAGAATGCTTCTTTTCAGTTTTTTTCTGAGGATATTTCCTTTTTCACCATAGCCCTCAATGCGCTCCCAAATATCACTTTGCAGATTCCATGAGAACAGTCTTAGAAAACAGCTTCATGAAGAGAAAGGTGTAACTCTGTGTGGTGAATTCACACATCACAAAGAATTTTCTCAGAAAGCTTCTTTTCGATTTCATCCGAGGATATTTCCTTTGGCCTTACAGTCTTCAAAGCAATCCGAAATATCAGTTATCAAATTCCACAAAAACAGGGCTGGAAAGTGGCTCCTCCAAATACAGGTGTAACTCAGTGAGATGAATTCACATATCACAATGCCATTTCTCCGAAATCTTCTTTCCAGTTTTTATCTGTGGATAATTCCTTTTTCACCATAGGCCTCAAATTGCTCCCAAATATCAGTTTGCAGATTCCACGAAAACAGTGTTAGCCAACTGTTTCATGAAGACCAAGTTGTAACTGTGTGAGATGAATTGACATATCACAAAGAAGTTTCTCAGAAAGCTTCTTTCCCTTCTTTAATTGAGGATATTACTTTTGTCAGCATAGGTCTGAATGCGATCCAAAGTATCCTTTCTCAGATTCTCCACAGACAGTGGCAATAGACTGCTCCATGAAACGAAAGTGTAACTCTGTGAGATGAATTCAAGCATCACAAAGTAGTTTCTCAGAAAGCTTTTTTCTAGTTTTTATCTGAGGCTATTTCCTTTGTTATCGTAAGCTTCATTGCCTTAAGAAATATCCTGGCGCGAGCAAGTAATGTAACAGGAACAGCTCCAGTCTCCAACTCCCTGCCAGCCAGCCACAAGACCGGGGTGATTTCTGCATTTTCAACTGAGGTACTCAGTTCATCCCTACTGGAGTGCCGACACTGCGCTGGCTCAGGCTGCAGCCCACCACGAGCTGAAGTAGGGCGGTGCATCGGGCCACCTGGGAAGTTTTGGCAGGTGAATCCCTTTTCCTGGCTGGTGGAACTTGGAGACACACAACACCTGGAAAATCGCAACTCCCACCCCATTGGCGCTTTGGGCAAAACAGGCACAACAGGAGATCATATCCCACACCTGGCCGAGGTCCACCCACGGAGCCCCTCATTGCAGGCACAGCAGTCTGTGATCTACCGGGCAAGGCAGCAGCCAGGCTGGGGAGGGGCTTCCGCCATTGCTGAGGCTTAAGTGAAACAAAGCTGCCAAAGCCCAACCGGGTGGAGCCTGCTGCAGCTCAAGGAAACCTGCCTGTCTCCCAGACTCCACCTCCGGGGACAGGGCACAGCTACACAACGACAACAAACAACAACAAAAGCAGCGGTGAAAACCTCTGCAGATGTTCACCTGCCCTTTGACAGCTTTGAAGAGAGCAGACTTCCAACATGAGCTGAGATCTCGACAAGGGACATCACTTGCTCAAGTGGGTCCCTGGACCGAGTAGCTCAACCTGGGAGACATCCCCCACTAGGGCAGCCTGATATCTCACACCCCAGGTGAAGTACACCCTGAGAGGAAGCTTTCCAAAGCAAGAATCGACAGGTACACTCTTTGCCACCGTGAAATATGCCTTCTGTCTTCTGCAGCATCTGCTGCTGATAATTCCAGGCAAGGGTCTGGAGCTGACCTCTGCTAATCTCCGACAGACCTACAGCCGAGTCCTGACTGTTAGAAGGAAAACTATCAAACAGGAAGGACACCTACACCAAAACCCCATCATCACCATCAGCAAAGACCAGAGGCAGATACAAAGATGGGGAAAAAGCAGGCAGAAAGCTGAAATTCAAAAATAAGAGCACCGGCAAAGGAGCGCAGGCCCATCACAGCAAACGGATCAAAGCTGGACGGAGGAATGACTTTGACGAGATGAGAGAAGAAGGCTTCAGTCCATCAAATTTCTCAGAGCTAAAGGAGGAATTAATGCATCTAAGCAAAGAAACTAAAAATCTTGAAAAAAAGTGGAAGAATTGGACGGCTAGGAGTAATTAATGCAGAGAAGGCCGCAACTTAAAATGAAAGAGATGAAAACCATGACACGAAATAATGCGGACAAATGCACAAGCTTCCAGTAAACTCACTGAATAACTGGAAGAAAGAGTATCAGCGATTGAGGATCAAATGAATGAAATGAAGCGAAGAGAAACCAAAAGAAAGAAGAAAAAGAAATGAACAAAGTCGCAAGAAGTATGGGAGTATGTAAAAGGACCAAATCTAGCCTGATTAAAGCTCAAGTGAGGGGGGAATGGAACCAAGTTGGAAACACTCTTTCAGGATTATCATCCAGGAGAACTTCCCAACCTAGTAGGCAGGCCAACATTCAAATCCAGGAAATACAGAGAAAGATACCTCGGTATTATTACAACCCAAGACACATAATTGCCAGATTCACCAAAGTTGAAATGAAGGAAAAATCCAACGCAGCCAGAGAGAAAGGCCGGGTTACCCACAAAGGGAAGCCCATCATACAGCAGATCTCTCGCAGAAACTCCAAGCCAGAAGAGAGTGGGGGCCAATATTCAACATTCTTAAAGAAAAGAATTTTAAACCCAGAATTTTATAATCCAAACTAAGTTTCCATAAGTGAAGGAGAAATAAATCCTTTACAGATAAGCAAATGCTTAGAGATTTTGTCACCACTAGGCCTGCCTTACAAGAGAATCCCTGAAGGAAGCACTAACATGGAAAGGGAACAACCGTACTCAGCCATTGCAAAACATGCCAAAATGTAAAGACCATCGAGGCTAGGAAGAAACTGCATCAACTAACGAGGCAAAATAACCAGTTAATATCATAATGGCAGGATCAAGTTCACACATAACAATCTTAACCTTAAAATGTAAATGGACTAAATGCTCCAAATGAAAAAGAAGACACACAGATCATAAACTGATAAAGAGTCAAGACCCATCAGTCTGCTGTATTCAGGAGACCCATCTCACACATACATAGGCTCAAAAATAAAGGGATGGAGGAAGTACTTCTACTACAAATGGAGTAAACAAAAAGCAGGGTTGTAAACCATCTCTGATAAAACAGACTTTAAAACCATCAAAGACTGCTAGAAAGAAGGCCATTACATAATGGTCAAGGGATCAATTCAACAGGAAGAGTCATAACTATCCTAAATGTATATGCACCCAATACAGGAGCACCGAGATTCATAAAGCAAGCTCTTAGAGACTTACAAAGAGACTCTAGACTCCCATACAATAATAATGGGAGATTCTCAACAACAACGTCAACATTGCTAGATTTATTCAAACATGGTATGCCAATGCGATATCCAGGAATTGAACTCATCTCTAAAAGGCACCAGTCACATATCTATATAGAACTCTCCACCCCAAATCAACAGAATAGATATTCTTCAGTTAACACTACATCGTACTTACTCCAAAATTGCACCATACCAAAGCACTCCTCAGCAAATGCACTGAAATTATACCAAACCGTTCTCTAACGTTAAAAAAATCAAACTAGAACTCAGGACTAAGAAACTCAATCAAACTGCTCAACTACATGGAAACTGGAACAACCCACCCTCCTGAATGAGACCAAGTACATAACCTAAATGAAGGCAGAAATAAAGATGCTCTTTGAAACCACAATGAGAACAAAGATACAACATACCAGAATCTCTGGGACACATTTAAAGCAGTGTGTAGAGGGAAATTGCAGGCACCAACACAAGCTATATGACTGTGGCACCACACTCAACACATCTAACAAAAGAACTAGAGAAGCTAAGAGCACCACGACCAAAGCAGAAGGCAAGAAACTACTCAAGCATCAGAGCAGAACTGAAGGAGATAGAGACACAAAACCTCCAAAAATCAATGAATCCAGGAGTTGGTTTTTTGAAAGATCAAACAAACCACAGACCACTAGCAAGACTAATAAAGTAAAGAAAAGAGAGAGAAGAATCAAATCGACGAATTAAAAATGATAAAGGATATCACCCACTCGACCCCACAGAAATACAACTACCACCAGAGAATAATACTACAAACAATTTCAAATAAACCTGAAAACCGGAAGAAACTGATACTTGACACCTCTACACTTTCCAAGATTCAAACCCAGGAAGAAGTTGAATCCCTGAATAGACCAATAGCAGGCTCTGGAAATTCAGAGGCAATTAATAGCCTACCAACCAAAACCAGGACCAGATGGATTCACACAGCTGAATTCCCCAATGTGAGGTGATAAGGAGGAGTTGGTACCATTCCCTTCTGTTCATTCCACCATTGTATGAGGAACCTCCTTCAACTCATTTTATGAGGCCAACATCACCTGGATGCCTGACAGAGACACAACAAAAAAAGAGAATTCTACCCAATATCCCTGATGAACATCATGCAAAAACCCCACAAAATACTCAAACCGGATCACACCAAAAGCTTATCCACCATGATCAAGTGGGCTCTCATCCCTGGGATGCAAGGCTGGTTCAACATTCGAAATCAATAAACATAATCCAGCATATAAACAGAACCAAAGACAAGAACCACATGATTATCTCTTAATAGATGCAGAAAAGGCTTTTTGACAAAATTCAACAGCCCTTCATGCTAAAAATGCTCAATAAACGGGTACGATGGAATGTATCTCCCTAAAAACAATACAGCCATTTATGACAAAACCCACAGCCAATATCATACTGAATGGGCAAAAACTGAAAAATTCCCTTGAAAACTGGCAATAAGATTGTGGGATGCCCCTCTCACCACCCCACCAACATGCTGGAAGTTCTGGCTAGGCACCAGGGCAAAAGAGAAAGAAACTCAGGGTCTGTTAGAAAAGAAGAAGTCAAATTGTCCCTGTTTGCAGATGACATGATTGTATGGCTAGGAAACCCCAATGTCTCGTTCCAAAATCTCCTTAAGCTGATAAGCAACTCTGTGCTAAAGTCTCAGGATACAAAATTAATGTGCAAAATCACGCTGCTACCTTACACCAATAATAGGATCACAGAAACCAAATTCAAGAAATTAAACTCTCATTCAAATTCTGTCAAAATAGAATAAAATAATTTAGGAATCCAACTTACAAGGGGAAGGACCCTCTTCAAGCAGGAACTACAAACCACCTGCCTAGTGAAATAAAAGAGGACAGGAAACTTAATGAAGAACATATGCTCATGGAGCAATAACTCATCAGAAACGGGCTTACATCACCTAAGGTACTTGATAGATTCAATGCCATCCCCATCAAGCTACTAAATGAGTTTCTTCACAGAATTGGAAAACCGCTTTTAAAGTCTGGCATGGGAAACCAAAAGAGCCCGATCTCCAAGATAACCTAAGTCAAAGAATGTGCTGAGGCATCTACCACCGACTTCAAACTATACGCCAAGGCTACAGTAACTAAAACAGCATGGTAATTGAAAACATATAGACCAATGGAACAGAAATGAGTCCTCAGAAATAATACCACATCTACAGCCATCTGATCTTTTGACAAACCTGAGAAAAACAAGAATGGGGAAAAGATTCCCTATTTAATAAATGGTGCTGGAAAATTAATAGCCATAAGTAGAAAGCTGGAAACCCGGATCCTTTCCTTACCCTATGAAAATTAATTCCAAGATGGATTAGAGACTTAAATGTTAGACGTAATATCATAAAACTTAGAGGAACACCTTAGTAGAACCATTCAGGACATAGGTATGGGCAAAGACTTGGCGTCTAAAAAACACCAAAAAGCAACGCAGCAAAGCTAAAATTGACAAATGGGATCTAATTAAAGTAAAGAGCTTCTGCACAGCAAAAAGAAACGCATCATCAGAGGAACAGCAAACCTAAGAAATTGGGAGAAAATTTTGCAATCTACTCATCTGACAAAGGGCTAATATCCAGAACCTACAAAGAACTCAACAAATTCCATAAGAAAAAAACAAACAACCCCATCAAAAGTGGGCAAAGGATAAGAACAGACATTTCTCAAAAGAAATATTCATACAGCCAAATACACATATGAAAAAATGCTCATCATCACTGGCCATCAGAGAAAATGCAAAATCAAAACTATTAATGAGATACCATCTCACACCAGTTAGAACGGGCAACGCCAAAAGTCAGAACAACAGGTGCTGGAGAGGTTGTGGAGAAACAGTGTTCGACTTTTACACTGTTGGTGGGATTGTAAACTAGTTCAAATCTCTCATTATGGAAAACAGTACATGCATTCCTCATGATCTAGAACTAGATGTACCATATGCACCCAGCCATCCCATTACTGGGATATACCCGCTGATTATAAATTACGCTATGTGCCACGCATACGCCACGCATGTTTATCGCGTTACCGTCTCACAAATAGCAAAGACTTGGAATCAACCCAAATGTCCATCAGTGACAGATTGGATTAAGAAAATGTGCCACATATACACCATGGAATACGGGCGCAGCCATAAAAGGATGAGTTTAAGGCCCTTTTGTAGGGGACATGGATGCAGCTGGAACCATCATTCTGGAAGGGAAACTATCACAAGAACAGAAAAACCAAACACTGCATGTTCTCACCATAGGTGGGAACTGAACAATGAGATCACTTGGACTCAGAAGGAACACAATCGGGTCTATCATGGGAGGGGGGAGGGGAGGGATTGCATTGGTTAAGTACCCTGATGTAAACGAGCTGATGACGCAGCAGGAGCAAACATTAAGTACGCTAGCGCATATGTAACAAACCTGCACGCTATGCACATGTACCCTACAACTCAAAGCATAATAATACCAACCACTGCGCTATGCAATATCCCATTGCAGATTTCAAGAAAACAGTGTTAGCAAACTGATCAATGAGCAGAAAAGTGTAACTCTATGAGTTGCATTCACACATCACAATGCAGTTTCTCACAATGATTCTTTCCAGTTTTTATCTGAGGATATTTCCTTTTTCACCATTGCCTTCAATTTGCTCCCAAATACCACTTTGCAGATTCCACAAAAACAATCTTAGCAAATGGCTTCATGAAAAGAAAGGTGTAACTCTGTGAGATGAATTCACACATCACAAGGAGGTTTCTCAGAAAGCTTCTTTCTCATTATGATCTGAAGATATTTCCTTTGGCCGTAGAGTCTTCATAGCGATCCGAAATATCAGTTCTCAGATTCCACAAATAAAGGGCTAGCAAACAGCTTCACGAAATACAGATGTAACTCAGTGAGTTGATTTCACACATCACAAAGCATTTTCTCAGATAGCTTCTTTCTAGTTTTTATCTGAGGACATTACCTTGGTCACAGTAAGCTTCATTGCCTTAAGAAATATCCCATTGCAGATATCAAGAAAACAGTGTTAGGAAACTGATCAATGAAAAGAAAAGCGTAACTCTACGAATTGGATTCACATGTCACAATGCAGTTTCACACAACGCTTCTTTCCAGTTTTTATCTGAGGATATTTCCTTTTCTCCATAGCCCTCAATGCGCTCCCAAATATCACTTTGCAGATTCCACGAAAACAGTCTTAGCAAAAGGCTTTATGAAGAGAAATGTGTAACTCTGTGAGATGAGTTCACACATCACAAAGAAGTTCCTCAGAAAGCTTCTTTCTTGATTTTATCTGAGGATATTTCCTTTGGCCATACAGTCTTCAAAGCGATCCGAAACATCTGTTCTCAGATTCCACAAAAACAGGGTGGGCAAGTGGCTCCTCCATATACAGGTGTAACTCAGTGAGATGAATTCACACATCACAATGCAGTTTATCCGAAAGCTTCTTTCCAGTTTTTATCTGTGGATATTTCGTTTTTCACCATAGGCCTCAAATTGCTCCTGAATATCACTTTGCAGATTCCATGGAAACAGAGTTAGCCAACTGCTTCATGAAGATTAAGTTGGAACTCTGTGAGATGAATATCACAAAGAAGTTTCTCAGAAAGCTTCTTTCACGTTTTTAACTGAGGATATTTCCTTTGTCAGCATAGGCCTGAATGCAATCAAAAGTACCCCTTCTCAGATTCCCCAAAGACAGTGGTTATAGACTGCTCCATGAAATGAAAGTGTAACTCTGTGAGATGAATTCACGCATCACAAAGCAATTTCTCAGAAAGCCTCTTTACACTTGTTATTTGATGATATTTCCTTTGTCACCATAAGCTTCCATGTGCTAAGAAATATCCCATTGCAGATTTCAAGAAAACAGTGTTAGCAAACTGAACAATGAAAAGTGTAGCCCAATGAGTTACATTAACACGTCACAATGCAGTTTCTCAAAACACTTCTTTCCAGTTTTTATCTGTGGATATTTCCTTTTTCACTATTGCCTTCAATGCGTTCCCAAATATCACTTTATAGATTCCATGAGAACAGTCTCAACAAACGGCTTAATGAAGAGAAAGGTGTAACTGTGTGAGATAAATTCACACATCACAAAGAAGTTTCTCAGAAAGTTTCTTTCACGTTTTTAATTGAGGGTATTTCCTTTGTCAGCATATGCCTGAATGTGACCCAAAGTATCCCTTCTCAGATTTCCCAAAGACAGTAGTAATAGACTGCTCCATGAAACAAAAGTGTAACTCTGTGAGATGAATTCAGGCATCAAAAAGCATTTTCTCAGAAGGCTTCTTTCTAGTTTTTATCAGAGGATATTTCCTTGGTCACCATAAGCTTCATTGCCCTAAGAAATCTCCCATTGCAGAATTCAAGAACACAGTGTTAGCAAATTGATCAATGGAAAGAAAAGTTTAACTCTATGAGATGCATTCACAGGTCACAATGCAGTTTCCCAAAACGCTTCTTTCTAGTTTTTATCTGAGGAAATTTCCATTTTCACCATAGCCCTCAATGCACTCCCAAATATCACTTTGCAGATTCCACGAGAACAGTCTTAGCAAACGGCTTCATGAAGAGAAAGGTGTAACTGTGTGTGGTGAATTCACACATCACAAAGAATTTTCTCAGAAAGCTTCTTTCTCGATTTGATCTGAGGCTATTTCCTTTGCTGTAAGTTTTACTACCCTGCTAGGGCCATCCCATTGCAGATTTCAAGAAAAACAGTGTTAGTAAACTGATCAATGAAAAGAAAAGTGTAACTCTATGAGTTGCATTCACACATCACAATGCAGTTTCTCACAATGCTTCTTTCCAGTTTTTATCTGAGATTATTTCCTTTTTCACCATTGCCCTCGATGTGCTCCCAAATATCACTTCATAGATTCCAGCATGTAACTGAACGAATGTTTGAT
>NW_022165510.1:24207-25084 GCF_008728515.1 Papio anubis | reverse complement strand
CCGCAGCTCAAGGAAGCCTACCTGTCGCTGTAGATTCCACCTCTGGGTGGAGTCTGACAGCTGTCTGACAGCTTTGAAGAGAGCAGTGGATCTCCCAGCATGGAGGTTGAGATCTGAGAACGGACAGACTGCCTGCTCAAGTGGGTCCCTGACCCCTGAGTAGCCTAACTGGGAGACATCTCCCACTAGGTGCAGACCAACACCTCACACCTCACACGGTGGGGTATACCCCTGAGACGAAGCTTCCAGAGCAAGAATCAGACAGCAGCACTCGTTGTTCCACAATATTTTGTCTTCCGCAGGCTCTGCTGCTGATACCCAGGCAAACAGGGTCTGGAGTGGACCTCAAGCAATCTAAGGGACCTACAGCTAAGGGTCCTGACTGTTAGAAGGAAAACTAACAAACAGGAAGGACACCCACACCAAAACCCCATCAATACGTCACCATCATCAAAGACCAGAGGCAGATAAACCACAAAGATGACGAAAAAGCAGGGCAGAAGAGCTGGAAATTCAAAAAATATGAGCGCATCTCCCCCTGCAAAGGAACGCAGCTCATCACCAGCAATGGATCAAAGTTGGACGGAGAATGACTTTGACGAGATGAGAGAAGAAGGCTTCAGTCCATCAAACTGAATGCTCATCATCACTGGCCATCAGAGAAATGCAAATCAAAACCACAACGAGATACCATCTCACACCAGTTAGAATGGCGATCATTAAAAAGTCAGGAAACAACAGGTGCTGGAGAGGATGTGGAGAAACAGGAACAATTTTACACTGTTGGTGGGATTGTAAACTAGTTCAACCATTATGGAAAACAGTATGGTGATTCCTCAAGGATCTAGAACTAGATATACCATATGACCCAGCCATC
>NW_022165510.1:0-22550 GCF_008728515.1 Papio anubis | reverse complement strand
TTGTTGTACTTCGTTCAGTTGCATGTTAGCAACAAACATGCACGTTATGCACATGTTACCCTAGAACTTAAAATATAATAATGAAAAAGAAAGAAAGAAAGAAAGAAAGAAAGAAAGAAAGAAAAGAAAAGAAAGAAAGAAAGAGAAACCTTCTTTCACGTTTCTAATTGAGGATATTTCCTTTGTCAGCATAGGCCTGAATGGATCAAACTATCCTTCTCCAGTTTCCCCAGACGGTGGTAATGAACTGTTCCACATAGCGAAAGTTTACCTCTGTGGGGATGGTCCAGCATCTCAAGCAGTTTCTCAGAAAGCCACTTTCCAGTATTAATCTGATGATATTTCCTTTGTATCCGTAAGCTTCCATGCGCTAGGAAATCTCCCACTGCAGATTTCAAGAAAACAGTGTTAGCAAACTGATCAAAGAAAAGAAAAATGTAACTCTGCTAGTTTCATTAACACGTCACAATGCAGTTTCTCAAAATGTTACTTTCCAGTTTTTATCTGAGGATATTTCCACTTTCAACATAGCCCTCAATGCGCTCCCAAATATCACTTTACAGATACCATGAGAACAGTCTTAACAAACGGCTTCATGAAGAGAAATGTGTTACTCTGTGAGAGGAATTCAAACATCAAAGAAAAGTTTCTCAGAAAGTTTCTTTCTCCATTTTATCTCAGGATATTTCCTTTAGCCGTACAGTTTTCAAAGCGATCCGAAATACCAGCTCTCAGATTCCACAAAAACAGGGCTAACAAGCGGCTCCTCCAAAAAAAGGTGTAACTCAGTGATATGAATTCACACATCACAATGACATTTCTCCAAAAGCTTCTTTAGAGTTTTTATCTGTGGATATTTCCTTTTTCACCATAGGCATTAAATTGCTCCCAAATATCACTTTGCAAATTCCACGAAAACGGTGTTATCCAACTGCTTCATGAAGATTAAGTTGTAACACTGTGAGATGAATTGACATATCACAAAGAAGTTTCTCAGAAAGCATCTTTCACGTTTTTAATTGAGGGTATTTCCTTTGTCAGCATAGGCCTGAATGTGATCCAAAGTATCACTTCTCAGATTCCCCAAAGACAGTGGTAATAGACTGCTCCATGAAACATGAAACAAAAGTGTAACTCTGTGAGATGAATTCACGCACCACAAAGCAGTTTCTCAGAAAGTTTCTTTCAGGTTTTTATTTGAGGATATTTTCTCAAATAGGCCTTTGTCTGCCTAGGTCTCAATGTGAATCAAAGTATCCCTTCTCAGATTCCCCAAAGACAGTGGTAATAGACTGCTCCATGAAAAGAAAGTATAACTCTGTGAGAGGAATTCACACATCAAAAAGAAAGTACTCAGAAGGCTTCTTTCTGTTTTTATCAGAGAATATCTCTCTGATAAAAAAAAAAAAAAAAGAAGAAGAAAAGCTTCTTTCTCCATTTGATCTGAGGCTATTTCCTTTGTCATTGTAAGCTTCATTGCCCTAAGAAATATCCCATTGCAGATTTCAAGAAAACAGTGTTAGCAAACTGATCAATGAAAAGAAAAGTGTAACTCTATGAGTTGCATTCACACATCACAATGCAGTTTCTCACAATGCTTCTTTCCAGTTTTTATCTGAGATTATTTCCTTTTTCACCATTGCCCTCGATGCGCTCCCAAATATCACTTCATAGATTCCACGAGGACAGTCTTAGCAAACGGCTTCATGAAGAGAAGGGTGTAACTTTGTGAGAAGCATTCACACATCACAAGGAGGTTTCTCAAGAAGATTCTCTCGTTTTTATCTCTTGGATATTTTCTTTGGCCAACATAGACTTAAGCGATCCAAAATATCAGTTCTCAATTTCCAAAAAAAATAGGGCTAGCAAACGGCTTCACGAAATACAGGTGTAACTCAGTGAGTTGAATTCATACATCACAAAGCAGTTTCTCAGAAAGCTTCTTTCTCTATTTTGTCAGATGATATTTCCTTTGGCTGTACAGTCTTCAAAATGATCCGTAATATCAGTTCTCAGATTCCACAAAAACAAGGTTAGCAAGCGGCTCCGCGAAATACATGTGTAACTCACTGAGTTGAATTTACACATCACAAAGCAGTTTCTCAGAAAGTTTCTTTCACTTTTTTATTTGAGGATATTCCCTCAAATAGGCGTTTGTCAGCCTAGGTCTCAATGCGACCCAAAGTATCCCTTCTCAGATTCCCCAAAGTCTGTGGTAATAGACTGAGCCATGAAAGGAAAGTGTAACTCTGTGAGAGGAATTCAAACATCAAAAAGCAAGTTCTCAGAAGGCTTCTTTCTGGTTTTTATCAGAGGATATTTCATTTATCAGCTTCAAATTCATTGTCCTAAGAAATCTCCCATTGCAGATTTCAAGAAAACAGTGTTAGCAAACTGATCAACGAAAAGGAAGGTGTAACTCTGTGAGTTGCATTCAGACGTCACAATGCAGTTTCTCACAACGCTTCTTTCCAGTTTTTATCTGAGGGTATTTTCTTTTTCACCATAGCCCTCAATGCGCTCCCAAATTTCACCTTGCAATTCCACGAAAACAATCTTAGTAAACCACTTCATGAAGAGAAAGGTGTAACTCTGTAAGAAGCATCCACACATCACAAGGAGTTTCTCAGAAAGCTTATTTCTCGTTTTTATCCTAGGATATTTCCTTTGGCTGAATTGTCTTCAAGCGATCCAAAATATCAGTTCTCAATTTTGACAAAAATAGGGCTAGCAAACAGCTTCACGAACTACAAGTGTAGCTCAGTGAGTTGAATTCACACCTCTCAAAGCAGTTTCTCTGAAAGCTTCTTTTGAGTTTTTATCTGAGGATATTTCCTTTGTCTCCATAAGCGTCATTGCCCTAAGAAATATCCCATTGCAGATTTCAAGAAAACAGTGTTAGCAAACTGATCAATGAAAAGGAAAGTACAGCTCTGTGAGTTGCATTCACACGTCACAATGCAGTTTCTCACAATGTTTCTTTCCAGTTTTTTTCTGAGGATATTTCCATTTTCACCATAGCCCTCAATGCGCTCCCAAATATCACTTTGCAAATTCGATGAGAACAGTCTTAGCAAACGGCTTCATGAAGTGAAATGTGCAACTCTGTGAGAGGAAATCACACATTACAAAGAAGTTTCTCAGAAAGCTTCTTTTTCGTTTTTATCTGAGGATATTTCCTTTGGACATAGAGTTTCCAAAGCTATCCGAAATAACAGTTCTCAGATTCCACAAAAACAGGGCGGGCAAGTTACTCCTCCAAATACAGGTGTAACTCAGTGAGATGAATTCACACATGGCAATGAAGTTTCTCCGAAAGCTTCTTTCCAGTTTTTGTCTGTGGATATTTCCTTTTTCACCATAGGCCTCAAAATGCTCCAAATTATGACTTTGAAAATTCCAAAAAACGGTGTTAGCCAACTGCTTCATGAGGATTAAGTTGTAACTCTGTGAGATGAATTGACATATCACAAAGAAGTTTCTCAGAAAGCTTCTTTCACGTTTTTAATTGAGGATATTTCCTTTGTCAGCATAGGCCTCAATGTGATCCAAAGTATCCCTTCGCAGATTCCTCAAAGACAGTGGTAATAGACTGCTCCATGAAACATGAAACAAAAGTGTAACTCTGTGAGATGAATTCAGGTATCACAAAGCTGTTTCTCAGATATATTCTTTCTAATATTTATCTGAGGATATTTCCTTGGTCACCGTAAGCTTCATTGCTTAAGAAATATCCCATTGCGAATTTCAAGAAAACAGTGTTAACCAAACTGATCAATGCAAAGCAGGTGTAACTCTGTGAGGTGCATTCATCGTCACAAGGAAGTTTCTCCTGATGCTTCGGTTTTATCTGAGGATATTTCCTTTTTCGCATAGCCCTCAATGCGGCTTCCAAATATCACATTCACAGTTCCACGAGAACAGTCTTGTAAGCGGTTTCATGAAGAAATGTGTGAAAGCTCTGTGAGAAGCATTCACACATCACAAGGAAGTTTCTCCGGCTAACATACATTTTATCTGAGGATAGTTCCCTTGGCATTACAGTGCTGAAGTGATCTGTAATATCCAGTTCTCAAAGATCCACAAAATTTGGGTTGTAAACGGCTCCACAGAAATACAGGTGCAACTTTCTTTCTGATGGTAATTCATGCGGAAGTTCTCTTTTCCCTCTCTTAAGTTTGCCAACACTCTTTTAGTTGGAAATGTAAGAGTGATATTTGAACTCGTGAAGCCTCTGTGGTGAAAAGGAAATATTCACGGACTAAAAACTGGAAATAATCTGGCTATTGTGATGTGTGAATGCAACTAACAGAGATACACATTCCTTTTCATTGATCAGTTTGCTAACACAGTTTCCTTGAAATCTGTAATCGGACGCTTCGTAGTGCAGTGAAGCTTGGGGTGACAAAGGAAATATCCTCAGATAAAAACTAGAAAGAAGCTTTCTAAGAAACTGCTTTGTGATGTGTGATTTCAATTCTCTGAGTTACACCTGTATTTCATAGAGCTCTTTGCTAGCCCTTTTTCTGTGGAATCTGAGAACTGATTTTTTGGATCGCTTTGAAGAATATAAGGACAAAGGAAACATCCTCAGATAAAAAAATGAAAGAAGCTTTCTGAGAAACTTCTTTGTGATATACAAATTCATCTCACAGAGTTACAACTTATTCTTCATTAAGCAGTTTGCTCACACTGTTCTCATGGAATCTGCAAAGTGATATTTGGGAGCGCATAGAGGCCTATGGTGAAAAAGGAAGTATCCTCAGATAATAACTACAAAGAAGCTTTCTGAGAACTTGCTTTCTGATGTGTGAATTCATCACACGGAGATTCACCTTCCCTTCTTGTAGCAGTGTGCTAACACTGTTTTCGTGGAATCTGGAAAGTGATACATGGGAGCGCATGGAGGCCTTTGGTGAAAAAGGAAATATCCACAGATAAAAACTGGAAAGAAGCATTCTGAGAAACTGCATTGTGATGTGTGAATGCAGCTCACAGAGATACACTTTCCTCTTCATTGATCAGTTTGCTAACAGAGTTTTCTTGAAATCTGCAATCGGATACTTCTTAGTGCAATGAAGCCTAGGGTGACAAAGGAAAGATCCTCAGAGAAAAACTAGAAAGAAGCTCTTTGAGAATATACTTTGTGATGTGTGACTTCAACTCACTGAATTACACCTGTATTTCGTAGAGCCATTTGCTAGCAATGTTTTTGTGGAATCTGAGAACTGATATTTCACATCGCTTTGAAAGAATATACGGCCATAGGAAGATCCTCAAGTATACATATGTAACAAACCTGCACGTTATGCACATGTACCCTAGAACTCAAAGTATAATAATAATAATAATAATAATAAAGCTGTCCAAAGAACAATTGCATTTTAGTAATATATTAACAGAAAGATATTTTCATATTTAAACCACGTCATTTGATTGGGTGTACAGGCTTTTTTCAAGAGTCTTTTATATTCTCAGTGTGTATTAAACTTCCAAATTTAAAAAAATAAAAAATAAAAAAATAAAAACGAGAAAGAAGCTTTCTAAGAAACTTCTTTGCGATGTGTGAATTCATCTCACACAGTGACACCTTTCTCTTCATGAAGCCTTTTGCTAACACTGTTCTCGTGGAATCTGTAAAGTGATATTTGGGAGTGCATTGAGGCCTATGGTGAAAAAGGAAATATCCACAGATAAAAACTGGAAAGAAGCATTCTGAGAAACTGCATTGTGATGTGTGAATGCAACTCACAGAGATACACTTTCCTCTTCATTGATCAGTTTGCTAACACACTTTTCTTGAAATCTGCCATCGGGTACTTCTTAGCACAATGAAGCTTAGGGTGACAAAGAAATATCCTCAGATAAAAAGTAAAAAGAAGCTTTCTGAGAAACTACTTTGAGATGTGTGAATACAACGCACTGACTTACACCTGTATTTTATGGAGCCGTTTGCTAGCCTTGTATTTGTGGTATCTGAGAACTGATATTTTGGATCGCTTTGAAGAGTATAAGGACAAAGGAAATACCCTCAGATAAAAAAGTGAAAGAAGCTTTCTGAGAAACTTCTTTGTGGTATGTGAATTCATCTCACAGAGTTACACCTTAGTCTACAAGAAGCAGTTTGCTAACACTGTATTCGTGGAATCTGCAAAGTGATATTTGGGAGCACATTGAGGCCTAGGATGAAAAAGGAAGTATCCTCAGATAATAACTAGAAAGAAGCTTTCTGAGAGCTTTCTTTCTGATGTGTGGAATCATCACACAGAGATTCTCCTTTCCCTTCTCTGAGCAGTTTGCCAACACTCTTTTAGTGGAATCTGTAAAGTGATATTTGGGAGCTCATTGAGGCCTCTGATGAAAAGGGAAATATCCACAGATAAAAACTGCAAAGATGCGTTCTGGAAAACTACGTTGTGATGTGTCAATGCAACTCACAGAGATACAGTATCCTCTTCATGGATCACTTTACTAACACAGTTTTTTTGAAATCTGTAATCGGTCGCTTCTTAGTGCAATGAAGCATTGGGTGACAAAGAAAATATCCTCAGACAAAAACTAGAAAGAAGCTTTCTAAGAAACTGCTTTGTGATGTGTGATTTCATTTTACTGAGGTACACCTGTATTTCATGCAGCCGCGTGCTAGCTTTATGGTGGAATCTGAGAACTGATTTTTTGGATCGCTTTGAAGAATATAAGGACAAAGGAAATATCCTCAGATAAAAAAGTGAAAGAAGCTTTCTGAGAAACTTCTTTGTGATATACAAATTCATCTCACAGAGTTACAACTTATTCTTCATTAAGCAGTTTGCTCACACTGTTCTCATGGAATCTGCAAAGTGATATTTGAGAGCGCATTGAAGCCTATGGTGAAAAAGGAAGTATCCTCAGATAATAACTACAAAGAAGCTTTCTGAGAACTTGCTTTCTGATGTGTGAATTCATCACACAGAGATTCACCTTTCCCTTCTTGTAGCAGTGTGCTAACACTGTTTTCGTGGAATCTGGAAAGTGATACATGGGAGCGCATGGAGGCCTATGGCGAAAAAGGAAATATCCACAGATAAAAACTGGAAAGAAGCGTTCTGAGAAACTACATTGTGATGTGTGAATGCATCTCAGAGAGATACACTTTCCTCTTCATTGATCAGTTTGCTAACAGAGTTTTCTTGAAATCTGCATTCGGGTACTTCTTAGCGCAATGAAGCCTATGGTGAAAAGGAAAGATCCTCAGACAAAAACTAGAAAGAAGCTCTCTGAGAATCTGCTTTGTGGTGTGTGAATTCAACTCACTGAATTACACCTGTATTTCATAGAGCTGTTTGCTAGCAATGTTTTTGTGGAATCTGAGAACTGATATTTCGGATCGCTTTGAAGAGTATTAGGCAAAGGAAATATCTTCAGATAAAAACGAGAAAGAAGCTTTCTCAGAAACTTCTTTGTGATGTGTGAATTCATCTCACACAATGACACCTTTCTCTTCATGAAACTTTTTGCTAACACTGTTCTTGTGGAATCTGTAAAGTGATATTTGGGAGTGCATTGAGGCTTATGGTGAACACGGAAAAGTCCACAGATAAAAATTGGAAAGAATTCGTCTCACAGAGTTCCACCTTTCTGTTAATGTAGCTGTTTGTTAACACCCTTCTCGTGGAATCTGCAAAGTGATATTTGGGAGCACATTGAGGGATACAATGAAAAACCAAATATCTTCAGATAAAAACTGAAAAGAAGCGTTCTAAGAAACTGCATTGTGACGTGTGAATGCAACTTACAGAGTTACACTTTTCTGTTCCTTGATCAGTTTGCAAACACAGTATTCTTCAGATCTGCAATGGGATATTTCTTTGCCCAATGAAGCTTACAGTGACAAAGGAAACATCTTCAGATAAAAAGTACAAAGAAGTTTTCTGAAAAACTGCTTTGTGATGTGTGAAATCAACTCACTGAGTTACATCTGTATTTCATGGAGCTGTTTGCAAGCCTTATTTCCGTGGAATCTGAGAAGTGATATTTAGGATCCCTTTGAAGACTATAGGGCCAAAGCAAATATCCTCCGATCAAAATGAGAAAGAAGCTTTCTGAGAAACTTCTTTGGCAGGTCTGTGAATACATGTCCACAGAGGTGCAGCTTTCCCTTCAAAGCCTTTTAAACCCATGGGAGGGCTTTGGTGAAAAAAGTATCTCAGATAAAGCAGGAAAGAAGCTTTCTGAGAAACTGCTTTGTGATGGGTGAATTCAACTCACTTAGTTACGTCTGTATTTCGTGGAGTTGTTTGCTAGTCCTGTTTTTGTGGAATCTAAGACCTGATATTTTGGATCGCTTTGAAGAGTATATACAATAGCGAATATCCCTAGTTAAAAACGAGAAAAAAGTTTTTACAGAAATATCGTTCTGATCTCTGAATTCAATGCAAGAGTTCCACCTTTCTGTTAATGGCTGTTTGTTAACACCCTTCGTGGAATCTGCAAAGTGATATTGGGGTACATTGAGGATACAATGACAAATATCTTCAGATAAAACTAGAAAAGCGTTCTAAGAAACTGCATTGTGGCGATGTGAATGCAACTTACAGGTTACACTTTTCTGTTCCTTGATCAGTTTGCAAACACAGTATTCTTCAAATCTGCAATGGGATATTTCTTTGCCCAATGAAGCTTGCAGTGACAAAGGAAACATCTTCAGATAAAAAGTGCAAAGAAGTTTTCTGAAAAACTGCTTTGTGATGTGTGAAATCAACTCACTGAGCTACATCTGTATTTCGTGGAGCTGTTTGCTAGTCCTGTTTTTTTGGAATCTAAGACCTGATATTTTGGATTGCTTTAAAGAGTGTACAGCCAAAGTAAATATCCCCAGATAAAAAAGAGAAAGAAATTTTCGGAAAAAAATGTCTTTCTGATCTCTGAATTCATCTCACAGAGTTCCACCTTTCTGTTCATGTAGCTGTTTGGTAACACTCTTCTCGTTTAATCTGCAAAGTGATATTTGGAGCAAACTGAAGGCTACAGTCAAAAAGGAAATATCTTCCGATAAAAACTGAAAAGAAGCGTTCTGAGAAACTGCATTGTGACGTGTGAATGCAACATACGGAGTTACACTTTTCTGTTCATTGATCAGTTTGCTAGCACAGTTTTCCACAAATCTGCAATGGGATATTTCCTTGCCCATTGAAGCTTACGGTGACAAAGGAAACATGTTCAGATAAAAACTAGAAAGAAGCTTTCTGAGAAACTTCTTTGTGATATGTGAATTCAAATCACAGAGTTACAGCTGTATTTCTTGGAGCTGATGCTTGTCCTGTTTTGGTGGATCAAGACCTGATATTTCGGATCGCTTTGAAGAGTATACAGCCAAAGAAAATATCCCCAGTTAAAAACGGGAAAGAAGTTTTCTGCGAAATGTCTTTTGGATCTCTGAATTCATCTCACAGAGTTCCACCCTTCTGTTCATGTAGCTCTTTGCTAACACTCATCTCTTGGGATCTGCAAAGTGATATTTGGGAGCACATTGAGGGGTACAGTGACAAAGGAAATATCGTCAGATAAAAACTGAAAAGACGCATTTTGAGAAACTGCATTGTGACGTGTGAATGCAACTTACAGAGTTACACTTTTCTGTTCATTGATCAGTTTGCTAACACAATTTTCTTCAAATCTGCAATGGGATATTTCTTTGCCCAATAAAGCTTACGTTGACAAAGGAAACATCTTCAGATAAAAAGTAGAAAGAAGCTTTCTGAAAAACTGTTTTGTGATGTGTGAATTTAACTCACTGAGTAACATCTGTATTTCATGAAGCTGTTTGCTGGTCCTGTTTTGTTGGAATCTAAGATCTTATATTTTGGATTGCTTTGAAGAGGATACAGCCAAAGGAAATATCCCCAGATAAAAACGAGAAACAAGTTTTCTGAGAAATGTCTTCCTAACCTCTGAATTCATCTCACAGTGTTCCAGCTTTCT
Organism: Papio anubis; assembly: GCF_008728515.1. NCBI lineage: Eukaryota > Metazoa > Chordata > Mammalia > Primates > Cercopithecidae > Papio > Papio anubis. Next base: position 12,590 of record NW_022165510.1, on the reverse strand, counting down.
GTTCATGTAGCTGTTTGCTAACACTCTTCTCTTGGAATCTGCTAAGTGATATTTGGGAGCACATTGAAGGCTACAGTGAAAAAGGAAATATCTTCAGATAAAAAGTAGAAAGAAGCGTTCTGAGAAGCTGTTTTTAGATGTGTGAGTTGAACTCACTGAGTTACATCTGTATTTTGTGGACCTGCTTCATAATCCTGTTTTTGTGGAATCTGACACCTGATATTTCGGATCGCTTTGAAAAATATACAGCCAAAGAAAATATTCCCAGATAAAAACGAGAAAGAAATTTTCTGAGAAATAACTTTCCGATCTCTGAATTCACCTCACAGAGTTCTACCTTTCTATTCATGTAGCTGTTTGCTAACACTCTTCTCCTGGAATCCACAAAGTGATATTTGGGAAGGCATTGAGGGCTACAGTGAAAAAGGAAATATCTTCAGGAAAAAACTGAAAAGAAGCGATCTGAGAAACTGAATTGTGACGTGTGAATGCAACTCACAGAGTTACATTTTTCTGTTCCATGATCAGTTGGCTAACACAGTTTTCTTCAAATCTACAATGGGATATTTCTTTGCCCAATGAAGCTTACGGTTACAAAGGAAATATCTTCAGATAAAAAGTAGAAGGAAGCTTTCTGAGAAACTGCTTTGTGATGTGTGAATTCAATTCACTGAGTTACTGCTGTATGTCGTGGAGCTGTTTGCTAGTCCTGTTTTTGTGGTATCTAAGACCTGATATTTCGGATGGCTTTGAAGAGTATACAGCCAAAGGAAATATCCCCAGATAAAAATGAGAAAGAGCCGGGCGCGGTGGCTCAAGCCTGTAATCCCAGCACTTTGGGAGGCCGAGGCGGGTGGATCACGAGGTCAGGAGATCGAGACCATCCTGGCTAACATGGTGAAACCCCGTCTCTACTAAAAATACAAAAAAAAACTAGCCGGGCGTGGTGGCGGGCGCCTGTAGTCCCAGCTACTCAGAGGCTGAGGCAGGAGAATGGCGTGAACCTGGGAGGCGGAGCTTGCAGTGAGCCGAGATCGCGCCACTGCACTCCAGCTTGGGTGACACAGCGCGAGACTCCGTCTCAAAAAAAAAAAAAAAAACGAGAAACAAGTTTTCTAAGAAATGTCTTCCTAACCTCTGAATTCATCTCACAGAGTTCCACCTTTCTGTTCATGTAGCTGTTTGCTAACACCCTTCTCGTGCAATCAGCAAAGTGATATTTGGGAGCACATTGAGGACTACAGTGAAAAAGGAAATATCGTCAGATAAAAACTGAAAAGAAGCGTTCTGAGATAAGCATTGTGACTTGTGAATTCAACTTACAGAGTTACACTTTTCTGTGCATTGATCATTTTTCTAACACAGTTTTCTTCAAATCTGCAATGGGATATTTCTTTGCCCAAAGAAGCTTATGGTGACAAAGGAAATACTTTAAGATACAAAGTAGAACGAAGCATTCTGAGAAACTGCTTTGTAATGTGTGAATTCAACTCACAGAGTTACATCTGTATTTCGTGGAGCTGTTTGGTAGTCTTGTTTTTGTAGAATGTAAGACCTGATATTTCTTAACGCTTTGAAGAATATACAGCCAAAGGATTTATCCCCAGATAAAAATGGGAAAGAACTTCTCTGAGAAATGTCTTTCTTACCACTAAATTCATCTCACAGGGTTCCCCCTTTCTGTTCAGGTAGCTATTTGTTAACACTCTTCTCGTGCAATCTGCAAAGTGGTAATTGGGGGCACATGGAGGGCTACAGTGAAAGAGGAAATATCTTCAGATAAAAACTGAAAAGAAGCGTTCTGAGAAACTGCATTGTTACGTGTAAATGTAACTCACAGAGTTACACTTTTCTGTTCCTTGATCAATTTGCTGACACAGTCTTCTTCAAATCTACAATGGGATATTTCTTTGCCCAGTGAAGATTACGGTGACCAAGGAAATATCTTCAGATAAAACAGTAGAAAAATGCTTTCTGAGAAAATGCTTTGTGATGTGTGAATTCAACTCACTGAGTTACAGCTGCATTTCTTGGAGATGTTTGCTAGTCCTGTTTTTGTGGAATTTCAGACCTGACATTTCGGATCGCTTTGAAGAGTATACAGCCAAAGGAAATATCACCAGATAAAAACGAGAAAGAACTTTTCTGAGAAATGTCTTTCTGATCTCTGAATTCATCTAACAGAGCTCCACCCTTCTGTTCATGTAGCTTTTGTTAACACTCTTCTCTTGGAATCTGCAAAGTGATATTTGGGAGCACATTGAGGGCTACAGTGAAAAGGGAAATATCCTCAAATAAAAACTGAGAAGAATCGTTCTGAGAAACTGCATTGTGACGTGTGAATGCAACTCACAGAGTTACACTTTTCTGTTCCTTGATCAGTTTGCTAACACAGTTTTCTTCAAATCTACAATGGGATATTTCTTTGCCCAATGAAGCTTACAGTGATAAAGGAAATATCTTCAGATAAAAAGTAGAGAGAAGCTTTCTGGGAAACTGCTTTGTGATGCATGAATTCAACTCACTGAGTTAAAGCTGTATGTCGTGGAGATCTTTGCTAGACCTGTTTTTGTGGAATGTAAGACCTGATATTGCAGATCTCTTTGAAGAGTATAAAGCCAAAGGAAATATCCCAAGATAAAAACAAGAAAGAAATTTTCTGAGAAATGCCTTTCTGATCTCTGAATTCATCTCACAGAGTTCCACCTATCTGTTCCTGTAGCTGTTTGCTAACACTCTTCTCTTGGAATCTGTAAAGTGATATTTGGGAGTGCTTTGAGGGCCACAATGAAAAAGGAAATATATTCAGGATAAAACTGAAAAGAAGTGTTCTGAGAAACTGCATTGTGACGTGTGAATGCAACTCACGGAGTTACAATTTTCTGGTCATTGATGCGTTTGCTAACACAGTTTTCTCCAAAACTGCAGTGAGATATTTCATTGCCAAATGAAGCTTATTGTGACAAAGGAAATATCTTCAGGTAAAAAGTAGAAAGAAGCTTTCTGAGAAACTGCTTTGTGATGTGTGAATTCAACTTACTGAGTTACAGCTGTACTTCATGGCGCTGTTTGCTAGTCTAGTTTTTGTTGAATCTGAGAACTGATATTTCGGATCACTTGAAAGAGTATACAGCCAAAGGAAATATCCCCAGATAAAAACGAGAAAGAAGTTTTCTGAGAAATGTCTTTCTGTTCTCTAAGTTCATCTCCCAGAGTTCCAACTTTCTGTTCCTGTAGGTGTTTGCTAACACTCTTCTCGTGGAATCTGCAAAGTGATATTTGGGAGAGCATTGAGGGTTACAGGGAAAAAGGAAATAACGTCAGATAAAAACTGAAAGGAAGCGTTCTGAGAAACTTATATGTGGCCTGTGCATTCACCTCACAGAGTTTCAACTTTCTGTTCATGTAGCTGGTTGCTAACGCTCTTCCCGTGGAATCTGCAAAGTGATATTTGGGAGCTCATTGTGGGCTACAGTGAAAAAGGAAATATCTTCAGATAAAAACTGGAAGAAAGTGTTCTGAGAAACTTCTATGTGACCTGTGCCTTCGCCTCACAGTGTTCCACCTTTCTGTTTATGTAGCTGTTTGCTAACACAATTCTCGTGGAATCTGCAAAGTGATATTTGGGAGGGGCTACAGTAGAAAAGGAAATATCTTCAGACAAAGGCTTAAAGAGAAGCAAGATGGCAGATAGGAACAGCTCTCCAGTCTCCAACTCCCAAGCGCCAGCTCACACAGAGACCGGTGATTTCTGCATTTCCAGCTGAAGTGCACTGGAGTTCATCTTACTGGGAGTGCTGGGCCAGTCGGTGCTGGTCAGCTGCTGCAGCCCGACCAGCTGAGGCTGAAGCAGGGGCCCGAGGCATACCTCACCTGGGAGTGCAAGGGGAAGGGAATCCCTTTTCTAGCCAGGGGAACTGGACACACAACACCTGGAAAATCGGGTAACTCCACTTACCCCAATGTGCGCTTTAAGCCGAGCCAGGCACGCAGGGAGATCATATCCCACACCTGGCCGGGGGAGGGTCCCAGCCCACTGGAGCCTCTCTCATTTTCTTTGGCAGTCTGTGATCTACAGGCAAAGCCTTGCAGGAAGCTGAGGGAGGCCGCCATTGCACAGGGCTTAAGTAGAGTAAACCATTGCTGGGAGCTCAGACTGGAGTGGAGCTCACAGCGGCTCAAAGCTCCTACTACCTGTCTCTGGAGCTCCCACCTCTGGGGACAGGGGCACAGTAAGCAATAGCAAAACAGCAGAAACCTCTGCAGATTAAGCGACTCTGTCTGGCTTTTGGAGAGAGGCAGGGGAATCTCCCAGCCTGGAGGTTGAGATCTGAGAAGGGGCCGGACTCCTGCTCAAGTGGAGTCCTGATCCCACCAGGTAGCCTAACTGGGGCAGCTATCCCCCACTAGGGGCAGTCCCCAGCACCCCACCCTCACAGGGTGCGATACACCCCTGAGGAGAAGCTTCAAAGCAAGAATCAGACAGGTACACTCGCTGTTCAGAAATGTTCTATCTTCTGCAGCCTCTGCTGCCACCCCAGACAAAACAGGGTCTGGAGTGGACCTCAGCTCTCAACAGACCTACAGGTAGAAGTCCCTGGCTATTAGAGAAAACTATATCAAACAGGAAGGACACCTAAAACCCCATCAATTACATCACCATCATCCAAAGAGACCAGAGGCAGATAAAGACCACAAGAGATAGAGAGGGAAAAAGCAGAGACCAGAGAAAGCTGGAAATTCAAAAGTAGGCTCCCCAGCAGAGAGGGCGCAGCTCAGCCGCCCAGCAACGGATCAAAGCTGAATGGAGAATGACTTTGGCCGAGATGAGAGAAAGAAGGCTTCAGTCAAATCAAACTTTTCAGAGCTAAAGATTATATACCAAAGTATAAAAGAAACTAAAAATCTTAAGAAAAAAAAGTGGAAGAATTGATGGCTAAATTAATTGAAAATGCAGAGAAAGGTCATAAAACAAGAAATGAAAGAGATGAAACAATGACAAAGAGGAAATATGTGACAAATGCACACAGAAGCTTCAGTAACCGACTCGATCAACTGGAAGAAAAGTATCAACGGTCAAGGGATCAAATGAATGAAGTAAGCGAGAGAAAAGAGAAACAAAAAGAAAAAAGAAAGAGAAAGAAAAGAAATAAGAGCAGCCTACAAGAAGTATGCGGATTATATAAAAAGACCAAATCTAAAATCTGATTAGAATTACCTAAGTAAAGGGAAGATGGAACCAAGTTGGAAACCTCTTCAGGATATCATCCAGGAGAAGACTTCCCACAACCTAGTAGGGGAGAGGCCAACATTTCAAATCCAGAAATGCACAGAGGCATACAAAAGAATGCTCTCAGGAAAGAGCAACAAGACACATAATTTACCCAGATTCACAAAGTTGGAAATGAAGGAAAAATCTTAAGAGCAGCCAGAGAGAATTAGGGTTACTCTGAGGAAGCCCATCAGACTGTAGATCTCTGGCAGAAACTCTCCAAGTCAGAAGAGAGTAGAGGCCAATATTCAACATTACTTAAAGAAAATTTTTAAACCCAAATTTCATATCCAGCCAAACTAAGTTTACCATAAGTAGAGAAATAGATCCTTTACAGATAAGCAAATGCTTAGAGATTTTATCACCCACTAGACCGGCCTTACAAAGAGACCCTGGAAAGGAAGCACTAAACATGGAAAAGAACAACCAGTACCAGCCATTACAAAACATGCCAAAGATATAAAACCATCAGAGGCTAGGAAGGGCACTGCATCAACAAACAAGCAAAATAACCAGTTAATATCATAGCCCAGCAGGATCAAGTTGCATATAACAATGTCTAACCATAAATGTAAATGGACTAAATACTCAATTAAAAGACACAGACAGCAAACTGGATAAAGTCAAGACCCATCAGTCTGCTGTATTCGAGACCCATCTCACGAGCCAGAGACGCCCTTGGAAACAAAGGCAAAGGGATGGAGGAAGGTTACCTGCAGAAGCAAATGGAGAACAAAAAGAAAGCGGGGTTACGCAGTCCTGGTCTCTGATAAAGAGCAGACTTTACAAACCATCAAAAGATCAAAAGAGACAAAGAAGGCCATTACATAATGAGTAAAGGGATCAATTCAACAGTAAGAATACTATCCTAAATGTACACCCAATACAGGAGCACCCAGATTCATAAAGCATTCCCTTAGAGACTTACAAAGGAACTTGGAGCTCATAAAATAATAATGGAGACTTCAGCACCCACTGTCAACATTAGACAGATCAGCGAGACAGAGAAGTTAACAAGGATATCCAGAATTGAACACATCTCTGCAGCAAGCAGACCTAGAGACATCTATAAGACTCTCCCATCCCCAAATCAACAGAATGGGCATTCCTCTCAGCACCACATCAATTACTCCATAATTGACCCACACATATTTGGAAGTAAAGCACTCCTCAGCAAATGTACAAGAACAGAAATTATAACAAGCTGTCTCTCAGACCACGAGTGCAATCAAACTAGAACTCAGGACTAAGAAACTCAATCAAAACCCGCTCCAACTACATAGAAGCAGACAGCCTGCTCTGAATGGCTGCAGGTACATGGCAGAATGAGAGGCCCAGAAATAAAGAGATGTTCTTTAGAGCAATTAGAACAAAAGATACAACATACCAGAATCTCTGGGACACATTCAAAGCAATTAATGTAGAGAGAAATTTATAAGCACTAAATGCCCACAAGAGAGAAGCAGGGAAAGATCCTAAAAGTCCAGCCTCTAACATCGCAATTAAAAAACTTCAGAAGCAAGGCAGCCACATTTAAGAAGCTAAGCAGAGAGGCAAGAAATATTAAGATCAAGAGCAAGAACTGAGAGGAGATAGAAACACAAAAGCCTCAAAAATCAATGAATCCAGGAGTTAGTTTTTGAAAAGATCAACTCCCAAATTGACAGGCGCTGTAAGACTAATAAAAGAAGAAAGAGAAGAATCAAATTTAGCGCAATAAAAAATGATAAAGGATATCACCACCGACCCAACAGAAATACAAACTACCATCAGAGAATACTATAAACACCCTCTATGCAAATAGACTGGAAAATTTAGAAGAAATGGATAATTCCTGGAACACCCACACTCTTCCAAAGGCTAAAACCAGGAAGAAGTTGAATCCCTGAATAGACTAATGGCAGGCTCACAGAGTGGGGCAATAGTGTAGCCTACCAGCCAAAAGTCCGGGACCAGATGGATTCACGGCGAGATTCACAGAGTACAAGGGAGGCTAGGTACGCATTCCTTCTGGAACTATTCCAATCAATAGAAAGAGGGAATCGTCCCTAGCTCATTTTACTAGAGGCCAAACATCATCCTGATACCGAAGCCTGGCAGAGACACAGCAAAAAGAGAATTTTAGACCAATATCCCTGAAAGTGAACATCGATGCAAAATCCCTCAATAAAGAATACTGTAGAGCGGATTCAACAACACATCAAAAGCTTATCCACCATGATCAAGTGAGCTACATCCCACCAAGTTAAAGGCGCAGTTTCAACATTCACAAATCAATAAACATAATCCAGCATATAAACAGACCAAAGAACCAAGAACCACATGATTATCACAATAGATGCAGAAAAGGCGACAAAATTCAACCTTGTATACATACTAAAAGCGCTCAATAAATTCGGTATTGATGGAGCGTACCTCCAAAATAAGAGCTATTTACTTGGCCAGAGCCCACAGCCAATATCATACTGAATGGGCAAAAGAAACTGGAAAAATTCCAGCAGAAACTGGCTGCAGCCAAGAGTGCCTTTCTCACCACTCCTGTGAACATAGTGTTGGAAGTTCTGGCTGGGGCAATCCCAGGCAGAGAGAAATCAGGGTGTTCAGTTAGGAAAGGAAATCAATTATCTCTCTTTGAATGGCTTATGATTGTATATTTAGAAACCCCATTGCTCTGTTTAAAATCTCATGCAGATAGCAACTGGCAAAGTCTCAGGATACAAATTAATGTGCAAAAGTCGCAACATTCTTATGCACAGTAACAGACGAGCAGGAGGCCAAATCTAGCGGAATGAACTTCCATTCACAATTCTCCAAAGAGAATAAAATGCCTAGGAATCCAACTTACAAAGGAATGTAAAGGACCTCTTGGGAGAACCACAAACCCACTGCTGAGTGAAATAAAGAGGACACAAACAAATGGAAGGGCTTAATACCATGCTCATGGATAGGAAGAATCCCAATATTGTAGAAATGGCCATACTGCCCAGGTAATTTATAGATTCAATGCCATCCCCATCAAGTACTATCCAAGGAGTTTCTTCACAGAATTAGGAAAAAAGCTGCTTTAAGGGTCCACATGGAACCAAAAAGAGCCCGCATCTCCAAGACAATCCTAGATCCAAAAGAGGAACAAAGCTGGAAAAATAAAGCTACCTGACTTGAAACTGTACTACAAGGCTGCAGTAGCAAAACAGCATGGTACTGGTACCCAAAACAGAGATATAGACCCAATGGAACTGAGAACCCAGAGTCCTCAGAGAGTGATACCACACATCTACAGCCATCTGATCTTTGGCAAACCTAGGAAGGAAGCAGAAATGGGGAAAGGATTCCCTGTTTTACTTAAATGAATGCTAGGAAAATTGGCTAGCTTCATAGTAGAAAGCTTAAATGGATCCTTTTCCTTACTGTATATGAAAATTAATTCCAAGATGGATGCTTTATGTTCTGTTAATTCATCTCCACAGAGTTACACCTTTTCCCCTCAATCAGCGTTACATAGAAGTCTATTCCATGGAATTTGCAAGTGATATTTGGAAGCCATAGAGGCTATGGTAGAAAAGAAAATATCCTCAGATAAAAACTGGAAAAGCTTTCTGAGAAACTGCTTGTGATGTGATTCCCTCCACAGAGTTACAGTTATGTATTCAATGGAGCTATTTTATTGCTTCTATGGAATCAAGGAACTGATATTTCAGATCCTTTGAGACTATAGGGGCCAAGGAAATGTCCTCCAGCCAAAGATGAGGAAAGAACCTTTCTGAGAGCTTCTTTGTGATCCAGTTTAGAATTCATCTCACAGGTTGCACACTTTTCCCTCAGGAGCCTATGGCTAAGAGTGTTCCTGTAGATTGTAGAGCCTGATATGTAGGCCCATGGAGGCTTAGGTGAAAAGAAATGCTCATTAGAGATAAGAGCACCGGCCAAGCTTTCTGAGAGCTGCTTTGTGTTCCTGATGAATTCATCTCACGGGTTGCGACTTACCTCAAAGAGGCGTTCCACTAATGCATATTTCCTGTAGGTTTGTAAAGTGATATTTTGGAAATACATAGAGACCTATATGTTGAAAAAGAAAATATCCTCAGATAAAGACTGGAAAGAAGCTTTCTGAGTAACTGCTTTGTGTTCTGTTAATTCATCTCACAGAGTTACAGCTTTCCCCTCAATCAGCCGTTCGCTAACACTGTTCTTGTGGAATTAGAAAAGTGATATTTGAAAGCCCATAGAGGGCTATGGTGAAAAAGAAAATATCCTGAGATAAAAACTGGAAAGAAGCTTTATGAGAAACTGCTTTGTGTTCTCCTAATTCATCTCACAGAGATAGAGCTTTCCCATTAAGAAGCCATTCGGTAAGACTGTTCTTGTGGAATTTGCAAAGTGATATTTGGAAACCCATACAGGGCTATGGTGAAAAAGAAAATATCCTCAGATAAAAACTGGAAAGAAGCTATCTGAGAAACTGCTTTGTGATGTGTGACTTCCACTCACTGAGTTAGAGCTGCATTTCGTGGAGCTGACTGTTAGCCTTATTTCTGTGGAATCTGAGAACTGATATTTCGGGTCCCTTTGAAGACTATAGGGGCAAAGGAAATATCCTCCGATAAAAATGAGAAAGAATCTTTCTGAGAAACATCTTTGTGATCGGTGAATTCATCTCAGAGTTACAGCTTTTCCCTCAAAAAGCCTTTCGCTAAAACTGTTCTTGTGGAATTGGCAAAATGATATTTGGAAGCCCAGGGAGGGCTATGGTGAAAAAGAAAATATTGTAAGATAAAAACTGGAAAGAAGCTTTCCGAGAAACTGCTTTGTGTTCTGTTAATTCATCTCACAGAGTTACAGCTTTTCCCACAAGAAGCCTTTGGCTAAGACTGCTCTTGTCGAATTGGCAAAGTGATATTTGGAAGCCCATGGAGGGCTTTGGTGAAAAAGAAAATATCGTAAGATAAAAACTGCAAAGAAGCTTTCAGAGAAACTGCTTTGTGATGCGTGACTTCCACTCACTGAGTTAGAGCTGCATTTCGTGGAGCTGTTTGTTAGCCTTCTTTCTACGGAATCTGAGAACTGATATTTCGGATCCCCTTAAATACGATAGTGCCAAAGGAAATATCCCCCAATAAAAATGAGAAAGAAGCTTTCTGGGAAACTTTTTTTTTTTGTTGTTGTTTTTTTTGTTTTTGTTTTTGAGACGGAGTCTCGCCCTGTCGCCCAGGCTGGAATGCAGTGGCCGGATCTCAGCTCACTGCAAGCTCCGCCTCCCGGGTTTACACCATTCTCCTGCCTCAGCCTCCCGAGTAGCTAGGACTACAGGCGCCCGCCACCTCGCCTGGCTAGTTTTTTTTTTTTTTTTTGTATTTTTTTAGTAGAGACGGGGTTTCACTGGGTTAGCCAGGATGGTCTCGCTCTGCTGACCTCATGATCCACCCGTCTTGGCCTCCCAAAGTGCTGGGATTACAGGCGTGAGCCACCGAGCCCGGCTGCTTTCTGAGAAACTTCTTTGTGATCGGTTTATTCATCTCACAGAGGTACAGCTTTTCCCTCAAGAAGCTTTTCGCTAACACTGTTCTTGTGGAATTGGCAAAGTGATATTTGGAAGATCATGGAGGGCTATGGTGAAAAAGAAAATATCCTCAGATAAAAACTGGAAAGAAACTTTCTGAGAAACTGCTTTGTTTTCCGTTAATTCATCTCACAGAGTTACAACTTTCACTTCAAGAAGCCTTTCGCTAAGACTGTTCTTGTGGAATTGGAAAAGTGATATTTGGAAGCCCTTGGAGGGCTACGGTGAAAAAGAAAATATTCTCAGACAAAAACTGGAAATAAGATTTCTAAGAAATTGCTTTGTGATGTGTGACTTCCACTCACTGAGTTCCAGCTGTATTTCGTGTTGCTGTTTGCGAGCCTTATTTCTGTGGAATCTGAGAACTGATATTTCGGATCCCTTTGAAGACTCTAGGGAGAAAGGAATTATCCTCCGATAAAAAAGAGAAAGAAGCTTTCTGAAAAACTTATTTGTGTTGGGTGAATTCATCTCACAGAGTTACAGCTTTTCCCTCATGAAGCCTTTCAATAAGACTGTCCTTGTGGAATATGTAAAGTGATATTTGGAAGCCCATGAAGGGCTTTGGCGAAAAAGAAATTATCGTAAGATAAAAACTGGAAAGAAGCTTTCTGAGAAACTGCTTTGGGTTCTGTTAATTCATCTCACAGAGTTACAGCTTTTGCCTCAAGAAGCCGTTCGCTGAGACTGTTCTTGTGGAATTTGCAAAGTGATATTTGGAAGCCCATGGAGGGCTATGGTGAAAAAGAAAATATCCTCAGATAAAAACTGGAAAGAAGTTTTCTGAGAAACTGCTTTGTGATATGTGACTTCCACACACTGAGTTACAGTTGTATTTCATGGAGCTGTTTGCTAGCCTTATTTCTATGGAATCTGAGAACTGATATTTCGGATCTCTTTGAAGACTACAGGGCCAAAGGAAATATCCTCTGGTAAAATGAGAAAAAAGCTTTCTGAGAAACTTCTTTGTGATCGGTGAATTCATCTCCCAGAGTTACAGCTTTTCCTTCCAGAAGCCTTTCGCTAAGGCTGTTCCTGTGGAATTGGCAAAGTGATATTTGGAAGCCCAGGCAGGGCTGTAGTGAAAAAGAAAATATTGTAAGATAAAAACTCGAAAGAAGCTTTCTGAGAAACTGCTTTGTGTTCTGTTAATTCATCTCACAGTGTTACAGCTTTCCCCTCAAGAATCCGTTCACTAAGATTGTTCTTGTGGAATATGTAAAGTGTTATTAGGAAGCCCATGGAGAGCTATGGTAAAAAAGAAAATATCCTCAGATAAAAACTCGAAAGAAGCTTTCTGAGAAACTGCTTTGTGTTCTGTTAATTCATCTCTCAGTGGTACAGCTTTCCCCTCAAGAAGCCGTTCACTAAGACTGTTCTTGTGGAATTTGCAAAGTGATATTTGGAAGCCCATACAGGGCTATGGTGAAAAAGAAAATATCGTAAGATAAAAACTCGAATGAAGCTTTCTGAGAAAATGCTTTGTGTTCTGTTAATTCATCTCACAGAGTTACAGCTTTCCCATAAAGAAGACGTTCGCTAATACTGTTCTTGTGGAATTTGTAAACTGATATTTAGAAGCCCATGGAGACCTATGCTGAAAAAGAAAATATCCTCAGATAAAGACTGGAAAGAAGCTTTCTGAGAAACTGCTTTGTGTTCTGTTAATTCATCTCACAGAGTTACAGATTTCCCCTAAAGAAGCCGTTCGCTAAGACTGTTCTTGTGGAATTTGCAAAGTGATATTTGGAAGACCTCAGA